>NC_068366.1:47732036-48032036 GCF_020536995.1 Dreissena polymorpha | reverse complement strand
CCGTTTTTTCATGGGAGGGTTTTTGTCCAGCCTCTATAAAACTGACGGGAGGGTATTTGTCCGGAAGGGTTTTTGTCTGGGAGGGCTTTTGTCCGGCATTCAGGTTCAAACAGTACGGCTAATGAGATGAAATTGCATTATGCAGATAACAATAGAATCAGCTCATAGTGACAGCTAACAAACAATATTTTTAGCTTCCATTACTTTTTCTTCTATAATATTGCAAAGATATTGTTTTCACTTCATTATTTATTTGTTGATGCTGTATTCAATGATAAATCATTATTTAAATTATCCAAGGGTATTACCCAGCTGACAAGAGCACTATTCTTGACTGAGCCTCAACCACATCTTGCAGCAGCTCCGTGAAGTTGGTAGTACCGATGGAGAATTTCACTGTCTTTTCAATCTGAAAATACACAAGCACATGCTGTTTGAGCAGACTGGACTTTAACTCTGCAACCAAGTGTATCTCTTGAAATTTCAAATTCAGAGACTTAACTATTGCCCATTCAATGAAATATTTACTAGAACAGAGCTGAAAACTTGAATGCACAATTTTAAACAAACTAGACATATAAATATTTGGAAACTGAAGCTGGCATCACTGAGCATATCGATCCTAACAAGATGATACATTCAATAAATGTAGCAAGCAGTATTGTTATACACAAAACACATCATTTTTGGTTAACCGAGAATTAAGACCTTCTTGGTATATTCATATAAGTACAAATTAGATAAATGTCTAGGGCAAAATAGGGTCAGGTGATGAATGCAAAATACATGCATCAAAGCTTTGAAGGGTGTACATGAGGATGTGAGACAAAACAAGTCATCTTGGGATAACCAAGAATTTTGACCCTATGCCTTATAGAAGATCAATGTGTTGATAGTGTTCAAGGACAACATCAAAGCTTTGAAGGAAGCACACAGTGTTTAGGCTGTCTTGACCAGACTCCTTTCTGACATTCGCAATTAGATTCTTCAAGTATCGGCTGCTTTTGTTTTTGATATGTTCTTGAGATCAAAGGTAGGACTTTTTTTTCTGTTTAAATTCGGGACCAGTGTTGGCCCCATTTTCTAAGGAAAAAAGTATATATTTTTCCCCATGGGACCTAAATAGGACCAAACCCCATTCCCAACATGTTTAAAAAAGCACTGTACGATTCATGGAATCTTAACAAAACAAGTTCCATGTTTGGAATGTACACATGTATGGCACAATTATTATCGCATACAAATGTATGACTTAAATGAAGTTTGTGATAGTATTTGAAATTCATAGCATTCAATCCTATATGCTATGACATACTATTAAAATTTACTAAAATGTATCATCAACACCTTCAGCCCAGCAAAGAGATCAGGTTTATTATACATGTTCACAGTATATTGGGCAGCTGATATGTGCAGGAAACAAAGAGCAGGTCCTGCATTTGTTCCCATTTAAAATGTGCACAGTTTGGGTTTGACTGTTAAGTTTAAGTAAGGCATTAAAGAGAATGTAGGAAATTATGCTTGTTAAGATAATATTTCATTCTGGCACTAAATATATCTAAAGACTAAAGTATATGCACATTTAGCAAAACTTATTTTGCAAGCAGTACCAAGGAGAGACAAGACATTCAATTAAGAAGACCTTTAAACAATATTGGTTAGAATTGCCACATTACACTTCCTTCAAAGCAGTATTAATTCTTTATAACACTGGCCCCTGGTACCTTGATTTCCCGCTGTTCAGCCAGGGTCTGGAAGCGACTGAGTATGGCCCTTCCTTCCTCGTCCATGCCATGCACAAAGATGACCTGGTTCCAGCCAAAGTGGGTCAGTAGGTCAACCCAGACCACCGCCTGGTTGAAGTATGGCGGCACTGTGCGCATGAATGTTGGGTGGACATTCTGAAAGCATAAAAATGTTCTCATTTCATTTCAAAACATGTGGCATTTAAAAGAATATGGTATGGTGTACATGTATATACATCAGGAAAGATATTTTCTGCGTTTGTGGAATTTTTCACTTTAAGGAAGTCTCTCATAATCAAAAATCTAGTAAAGGTGAGGACTGACAGCCCTAACAATCTGGAACAAATATTTACGCACAAGCATTAGGCTCAGGTTTTTCCACAGACAAGATTCACAAATATTATTTATATTAATAAACATCCATCCATGATTGGCAATGTAATAGACGAACATTGTTTATTATGCCCAGTTTTATAACACCAAGTTTTAATTGAAATAGTTGATGCGTGAAATACATTGATACAATGCTATCCTGGCTGCTAACTTGCGAAAATTCATTATGTAATCGTAAATAATCGTAACAGACTCCTTTTTTTCAGAATTAATTCCAGAATACTTTACCCAATTATCTTACAGGCAGAAGGGGCTGTTGTTCAAACAATAAAATGGTGTGAAAGAGGTCTTATTCGAGGGTATATGAACTTATGATATGCATGAACGGGGTGTTTTTGGTGTTTAAAATGCAAATTATCATCAGAGACATTTATTAACACTTGAAAATGCGAAAATATGCAACAGCACCTCAGTGTGTATAAATCTTAAACAGTGTTGTATTAAACATTTATTAGCCATCGTCTGTAAAAAATCCCACAAATATACATGTATCTTGACATTGTTTATTTTTACCAAATACAGACTAAACCCAACGGCTCAAACTCGCTTGGCTCCAATTTCTGGTTGGCTAGAACTCTCCTCGAAGCACACACCACTGATTTTTTATTTCTATATACATGCATTCATATAAATATCTGATGGATGGCTCGAATTCACAAGGGTCTAATTATCAGATGGCTCGAACTGTTGTCACACTACCGGTAACAATTTGCACATGTTCTTTGGTTTGTTTGGCTCGAACTCTCTTTGGGTCGCATAAAGTTGTTGATAGATTAGGAGCGCTTAATTAAAGGCATGCCATAATTACAAACATGCCATCGACTCAATCATTTATTGATTTGAGTAAAAGATGACATATTGTATAAAATCCTGCCTGTTTTGTAGATGCAGAATCATTATGGCTGGAACGGCTGCATCACAACATCAATGTCAACTTAATGGCATACAAAACTTTGAACAATCTAATGAACAACTAATGAACAAAACATAGACTGACATCATGTAATTCTTGAAAAAAAAAAAGAAGTGAAAATATATAAATTCATGTTTAATATTTAAGCGATGCGTATGGAGTGCTTAGCCATGTTTTGTTTCTTAGTACCGTTTCTTACATGTACATGTATCCATAAACGAAGTCTTACAAAAATTTCAACAATATATAGCTATGCAACCCATACTCCTCATCTTTAAATACAAAATTAATCTTTCCAACCCGAATTATTTGATTGCACAATAGTAACATGGCAGCTATTTTGGTCTGCGTTGCTATTTTCCTGAAATGAAATATTTGTTCTTCCATTTTAATATGTAAAACTGGTTGCACACTAGACATGGTTGCACACTAAACACCTTAACCACCTATTTGTAAAATACAACAAGTGATGTGTTTGTGAAACACTATGTCCCCATATATTTGACCTTTGACCTTGAATGATGACCTTGACCTTTCACCACTCACAATGTGCAGCTCCATGAAATACACATGCATGCCAAATATCAAGCTGCTATCTTCAATACCGCAAAAGTGTACATTAAATTAGCGATTTTGACCCATATATTTGACCTTTGACCTTGAAGGATGACCTTGACCTTTCACCACTCAAAATGTGCAGCTCTATTAGATACATATGCATGATAAAAATGAAGTTGCTATCTTCAATATTGCAAAAGTTATTGCAAATGTTAAAGTTTGCACAAACAAACACACAAACCAACCAACCAACCAACCAACAAACCAACCAGCAGACAGGGCAAAGGGCAAAAACAATATGTCTCCCACTATCGTGGTGGGCGACATAAAAAGAGGCATTATTTTGTTAAATTGCAGGTCAGAGTTATGGAACTTGGTCAGTGACTGCACACAATGATCTTGAAAATGTGTGAAGTTTTGAGTGAAGACCTGTAGTAGAAACAGTGATACATTGCATTGAGATGTTGCATGATTACCTTAACCAATGCTCTAAGCACAGGTGGTTAGCGTGTGGCTATGATATTAATTAGTGAAAACATCATTTTGAATGATAAATAATCATATTATAACGAAAAATGATCTTTTCTGAAAAAAAAAAATCACTATCAAATATATATATAACAAGGTATGCAACTCAAAATCACCCCAAAACGGGGTGCATCGCTTTGAACAGCCATATCCTCATCAATTGTGCAGCGATTTTCACGATCTTGGTCTTATTAAACGCAGAAATGAATTTCCTTTCTGGAAATGTATATATCTTGCAATATTTTTACAAATGCTGGGTCAACTTTTAAGAAATAACACGATACACAACTCTTATGACCCAGTTGACAATGATCATGCAGTCTTTTTGAATGAAATCTCCAGTTGTAAAGACACACCTCCGCATTGGACCAATGAAATCACTCGTTTGTTTAAAATGTCAGTTAGTTGAAATGTATGTAAACAAAGGTTTCAAACAGCCCTGGACAGTTAGTCTTGATGCATAATGTAACGACAAGAACGGTAATAATATTTTTTCATACGTTTTATTGAATTATGGTATCGAGGTACATGTACATGAACTTTGTAGGGAAGATGCCCTTTACTCCGTGAAGATTTCAGTCTTAAAGACTGCATGATCATTGTCAACTGGGTCATGCGAGTTGTGTATCGTGTTATTTCTAAAAAGTTGACCCAGCATTTGTAAAAATATTGCAAGACATATACATTTCAAGAAAGGAAATTCATTTCTGCGTTAAATAAGACCGAGATTGTGAAAATCGCTGCATTATTGATGAAGATATGGCTGTTCAAAGCGATGCACCCCGTTTTGGGGTGATTTTGAGTTGCATACCTTGTTATATATATATTTGATAGTGAATTTTTTTTTCAGAAAAGATAATTTTTCGTTATAATATGATTATTTATTATTAAAAATGATGTTTTCACTAATTAATATCATAGCAGCACGCTAACCACCTGTGGCTCTAAGTACACAAAATGGGCATAATGCTGCTAAATAACTGGTCCAAATTATGGAACATGGTGTGCGATCTCATACAATGAGCCTGAAACAAATGTCAAGTTCTTATCAAATACCTGAAGTAGAAACATTTATACAGAGATGTTGTATGCTTGACCTTAAGGGGAGCATTACAGAGGTGCCGAAATATGGGTGAATAAGATGGCTCTTACAATTCTGTGAAAGTTGAGCCACAAAAAATGAGATAATCAAGATTTGTTTACCTTGTCTGAGAAAGCACTATCTCTTGCAGATATACCAATCAGAGGCATGCCATAGTATCCACAGGTGTAGGAAACAGATATTGGTGACACATCATGCTCAAATGGATGACTTGCAATCATGATGTGCACACGCTTTGTGATGATGTCATCACAAACTGACAAAGCTGAGCGAATCGGATTGGCATCCATGGGCTGAGCGGTCACGTTGAACGACAGACCTGCTGCCTTGACGTCTAGTCTTGAGTTTGCTTCGTGGACGAATTCTTTTAAGTGGTTAACAACTTCCATATTGCTGAGAACAGCTCCAATGTGGATGTTTTCTGACTGGCAATGTGATGTCAGCAGCATCAAAGCCAATACTTTTGAAACCATCATGAGGCTCATTGTTCTAAAAATATTGAAAGGAATTGGACTACTCTGTATTTATTCTGCCAAATGTGTTACCAAATTCATGATATATTTATGCTCATTGGGTCATTGTCTACCTGAAATGGCCCACAAGTCACCCAGGGGTGACTAGAAGGCGATTCTTGTCACCTAAAGGTAACTAAAATTCAAGCCGATTCATGTCACCCTGGGGTGACTTTAAACCCCGGGTGACTTCAAGCAATTTCAGGTCGACAATGAACCAATGAGATATATATATAGATTATCACTAATATTGGTACATTATGTACATTTTGTTCATATTGATTTTTACTAGTACAATTAAACCACTTACTTTCTGCAGACAGGACCATACGCTTTAAATGTTTGGTAATTTTAGTTTTGATGTATGTGTCAAATTTAGGCTTATTAATGAGATGTTTAATGCAATGTAAGACACAATCTTATTTTCAATCAGGCTTTAATCACACATCCTTATCTTATAATAGCATATGTTGTTGTTAATATGCTGCCTATTGCCTTATTAAAATACAACATCCCTGAAAACCACAATACACAAATTCATTGTAAATGTTCAGTATTACTGTTTCCTCATAAATATCATAATTACAATGAAAAATTGCGAATCTCATACTTTTTTTTATTTTGTCAATTTACCAAAACGTGAAAAGGTCCCTTAAGTCCTTACTATTCAACTAAAAGATGACAGTACTAATACATTTTCATTTCATTACACCGCCTTACAAAGTATCATGTACCTCCCTTGGTTTAATATCTGGATTCATTTGTATATTGAAACAAACTAAGGATGTGTGTGGGAATTACATTGAATTAAAATGCTTTTATGTCTATGGTAATTTGGTTCAAATAAATAAGTCTTTGATGACACATCTGCAGACTTTTTAAGCATAGATTAATTATACATATTATATAAGTTTATTTCCTCCAAATACATCAAGAGCTGAACAAATAATCTGACAAAAGTTTAATAGTTCACAAAAAGCATAAGCATAATGTCAGGGCTTTTTTTCCTTCTTTGGGACCCACCGAAGAACGGCCCTTTCCCCTCGGATTTTTTTTACCCCTCAGCAGGTAAATTTTCCCCCAGACTTCATTTTTTTTCCCCTAAAAAAAATAAAAAATAATTTTTTTTCTTTTTTTTAAAAACTTAAATACATAAGTTAACCTGATCCAGTGTAGAAAATATAACACATTGCATAATTAAATTATCTGTTGCCTTGAATTTGTTTTAAAAACAGCAAAATATGTTAAATTATTTATTTAAGACGTTCCTTATTTTCCCCCAAATCCAGAGTTTCGCGTGATTTTTCCACCCAAAATCCAGCATTTCGCGCGATTATTTTTCCCCTCAAAAAAGGCCAGGCCCTTTCCCCAAATTAAGATAAAAAACCTGTAGGTATACTAAGCAAAATATCTTAAACTATGTCAGCAATCAACACAGTTATCATTGACATTATAAAAGAGAAAAATTGTATACACATATGTTTGAAATATTATTTATAGGCATGGGATTGATCAAATTTATATAAATTAGGAAAATAAATCTCCTAAAGGTAAACTACACAAGAAACAGTATACATGCGGTATAAACACATAAAACTTATAATTAATATAATATGATATCATAGTGCATAAGGGAATGAGTGAAGACCCTTAACAAACATCCAAATGTATTATCAAACCAATGCTGATCAAAACATAAGCAAAAAAAGTCTGGCAATCTAGGTACGAAAACAAAATTCTAGAACAACTTTTGTTTACTGTTCATGTTCTTATAGCCTTTTGCAGCAAGGCTGATTTGAACATACAATGTAAGAAACCGACTGGTATTCAAGTTACAAAAATGAAATTCTCGAATACCTTCTGTTTAGTATTTATGATCACAGTACTGGAGCAAGTTTTTTACATTTTAAAAGTATCCCATTAACCCACAATACAGCGCTTTGAGCATTGTAAAATTTGATGCACCCGCGTTGAGGAATGTTTGACACACCAATACGACTGCTCGTTGTTCAAGCGGTTATCTGCACCATTGTAAGAAGATTAAAAGTCTACCCAGCAAGTTTGAATAACGAGTGCAACCATGCGTGCTATGTGGGGATTATTATAGGGGCAGAAAAAAATAAGTGTAATATTGTCACAACATCTCAAGCTTTGTTCGGCGTATAAATTAATCTTGATAACATAGACCCATTTAAACTATAGAAATAAGGGCTGTTTGTTAAAACACGCATGCCCCCCAAATGGGCTGTCAGTTGTAGTGGCAGCCATTGTGTGAATCGTTAAAAAACATTTTACTGCTTCAGGTTACTGTGACCTTGACCTTTGACCTAGTGATCTGAAAATCAATAGGGGTCATCTGCCAGTCATGATCAATGAACCTATGAAGTTTCATGAACCTAGGCCTAAGCGTTCTTGAGTTATCATCCGGAAACCATTTTACTGTTTTGAGTCACTGTGACCTTGACCTTTGACCTAGTGACCTGAAAAATCAATAGGGGTCATCTGCCAGTCATGATCAATGTACCTATGAAGTTTCATGATCCTAGGCCAAAGCGTTCTTGTGTTATCATCCGGAAACCATTTGGTGGACGGACCGACCGTCGGACCGACATGTGCAAAACAATATCCCCCTCTTCTTCGAAGGAGGGCATAAAAATATGTCAATATACAACTAATATAGGATGTATTTTTATAGAGCCAAAAAGCACCAGACAATGTTGTTTGATAAAAAATATTACAGAGGCAGAGGGGTGGGGGAGCATAGAGTAGTTACCCTTTACTGTCTTTACATGAAAATAAATAATAGTGAAATAAAAATAAATAAAATATCGCATTTAATTTTAATAGAAAATTATTAAATATTTTATTTAAATGTGGTTTGCTTTATAATCAAAAACAAAAACTTTATAATTAAAAACAATGTTCATTGATGCCAATACATTTATGATAATAATTATGTTGTTACAGGTTCACTCATATATAGAGTTAATTATCGTATTGTATGGGTCATAATCGCAACGCTGAAATTTGGATACCTATACTACTTATTTTCCTTAGCGCCTTTTTTGAATTAACACGCAAGTACATACCGGTATACATAATAATAGTATTTTCATTTTGAGTATGCATAATCAAATAACACTAATAAAAAGCGTATTATTGTGTATTAACGGAAAAAAATATTGCATTTTATTTTCTATTTTGTTATGTGTGTACGTTAACATCATTCCAATTCATGCGCCGATATCCTTTTTGTTAGAAGCGAGTCCTTTGTTTCTGAATGTCACTGGAAATTGCCTTACCTTATCTAAAAAAAAACATATGGTTCTTACAGTGTCACTGTCTTTTATTTGCCAATCTGTAAGCAAATAGTAATATAATTGATATGACTAAACAAACTGCGTGTTTGCTTTACAATTAGTGTTCTCGCTCCAATGATGCTGTACCAGGATCAATAAATTCTTAGTAGTAATGTATACTTGTTAAAATCTAACATATGCCATGACAATAATCTTTGAGAAAGGACTCCATTTCATCTGTAAAAGAAACATATTTAAAACAGAATGCACTCATCTAAGCCCACAGCCAAAAACAAACCAATAATTGGTTGTACATATGTACTACAGGTCTTTGAAAGGGGGAAATACATTTTAAAAACGCTGAACCTGGTTTGGTGATGAGGGCTTCCCTTGTACATGTAATATCACATTGCTATACATGTATACGTTTCAAAGTTTCCTTTAATAATATCAATTGTTTTGCTTACATACACAATTTCAACAGCATGACAAAATGAACATATTGGCATGATGGAACAAGATTTATAAATAAAGATAACTTATTTGCATTTCAATAAACATCAACAACATAGCACATTTATCTAAAAAAATATAATAAAACATTTTAATACATTTTGATATACATGTAGCTAATGCTTCTAATATTTTATAGATAACGCTCTCCAGAGAGCTTTTGGTATGTCAATTGAGCTTTCGAAGTTTCGTAACCATTAACTAAAGCACCTGTTTTTTGGTAAATCTAGTAATTAGCCCATCTGTTTGTTAGGATACCATCCAATAGTGGGTCCAGAAATATACTACAAATGGTACCTTCACTGCATTTTGCAACCAAAAAGTGTACATGAATAAAAAAATATATTGATAAGGCATAATGTTCTACCCTTTTTTTACTGGAAACTTTTTCCTTTACTATTTATATAGATTTTTTTATCTTTCGGTAAAGTTGATTTTTGTCTCCAATAACTACAATTACCTTAATGCTTTGTCCAGCTAAATTAATGTATTTTCTGATCAGATTGGTGGTTTTAAAAAGGATAAAAAGGAAAAAATCTGAAAACAGACCAACTATTGGCACTACTTTGTTGAACAAAATTTTGGATACCACTTACTTACCACATTACATATTATTCCAACTTTAAAAATCATTGACTATTTTATAGTATTTACACCTAAATATCACTTTAAACTTGACTTTGCAATTTCGTGTGCAGAAATTGCAATTTTGTGTGCAGAAATGAATAAAGAGTTATTTTGTTTTGTGATTCCTGCTTTTTGTGCTTGCTTGTTTTATGATTCATCCTTTTTGTGCTTGCTTGTTTTATGATTCATGCTTTTTGTGCTTGCTTGTTTTACAATGTATACATGTCTCATGCACAGTGATTTATGCTTTTTCTTTCATATAAGGAAACTAATTATAAAATATATAAGTAAATCATCATTATTATTAATATTAAGTAAAATATATGTTCATCATAATTTTATATGTGTTTCATGCACACTGTGATATATGTATGTTTTATTAAATATATAAGTTGCTAAAATTGGATTTTTGCTGCTTGCTTGTTTTTATGATTCATGCTTTTTGTGCTTGCTTGTTTTTATGTGTCACACACACTGTGATATATGCTTTTTTCATGTAAGGAAACTGATTTTTCAATATGTAAGCAGAGGCGTCGGAGCTGGCCAGCTGGGGCGGCAGAGGCGGCGGCCGCCACCCCAATATTTTCGGCATAAATAAAATTTTGACAAAGACCTTTTTTCATTTTTTTTTCATTTAAATACCAGTATATTTGAAAATATCTTTACCACGAAGCAAGGTAATCACGCTTTCGCGGTTATGACACGTGTATTGTTGTTTGTCATCACCCGCCCGCTGTAGTGTACGTGTCAATTATGTTGTGAATTGATTGGTCTCTTTTATAAGGATAATCCCTTAATAGATTCTTGAGTAATTAAACCTAGGAATCTTTAATTGTCGATATAATCTAAGCCTTTGCTTCTTTTATTAATATAAAGGAAAGTATGACATGAAACAAATGTGCCAATATCCAATGGTCCTCAATTATCACAAAATTAAAGATACCTGAATGAATTGTAATAACTCAAAGTACATGTATATCGATAATTCTAAAAAACCTATTTAATGTTTTTTACCACTTTTTGTGTCATGTCAATATGTCTACTCCAAACCAACCAACTTATTTCAAATTTCCAAAACAGAATTTCTGGAAAAAATCCCGAAGAACGATCTTTCAACCCACATGATCCCTATTGTTGTGTCGCCTGCTACAAAGTACAAACTCCGACAAATAGAGATCAATTCTCCATCGTCTTTCTGTCTGTCCCAACTTTTGTCATTTAGAATATGCCTTCAATAGACGTGGATAATGTCAGGTATGGTATGAGGCATAAAAACGCACCAGAATGCGCCATTTGATGCTAAAATTTGAAAAAAATTCAAGGGGGGGCCCGGACCCCCACCAACGGAATGGGGATACCCCCTCCCATACCCAACCCCTCTGCCGCCCCAATGTCTATTTGCTTCTGACGCCCCTGGTAAGTCAGATCACTATTGAGTAAAATGTACTTTAAACATAATATGTTAAATATGGTAGAATAATATTTCAATTTTTATTACTTAAATTAGTAATTATGTTTTTCTTCCATATCTTTCTTTCCTTTATTAATACACGTGTGGCTTACTTTTAAAACTACATAATAATCTCTTCGTGTCTTTTATTTAGCAGGTCAGTTTTTACTTCTGTGTGCCAGCTCCTTGTTTTTTAACTAGAATATGTAGTATTTTATATGTGTATGTGTATATATTTCTTATATATAGTTCTTAATTCATTATCATGTGAATTGTTACTAAAATGAATATGATTTGTATTTATATAGACGAGTTAACGCGTGACGTCACACGCACCTGCAAAGTTTAGTCTCCGCCCACTGGTTGGCAAAAGAGGTGGAATTTATATAAGCGCATATAGAGAAGGTTGACGAAATCTTCGTTTTTAATGATAATCATGCACAATATCAAATATAATTTTACTAATTATGTCTGAATAAAACATTAGCATGCAAGGAAATGCATCTTTGGAACGATTACATTGTTGTTATTATTATTTGTTTTTACTGACAACGAACTCGGGAGTGGAACACAATCTAAGAGTTCGGTATGTGGTTAAACAAAAATCTCTCTATTCTTGGCACTTCCTCGCGACCATTTTTAGTTAAAAAATGCTCAGAAATTGAAATTCTTTCAGAATAAATTAAATTTAATGAACGAAAACAAATAAGGATAAAAACAAACGACGAATAGGTCAATTGTATGTACGCGACTAATTACAGTATAGGGTAACTGATTTGAACCTTATATGTCTGGAAAAACTTACCTTCTTACACATTCAATAAATTATATTGTTTAATGTAATTGTTTTATTTAATTGTTCACACTAATTTAGGCACTCTTTGTAGCAGCATTTATATCCCGGTGTTTAATTGCACCTTTGTTATCACTAACCGATTATCTCGTTATGATCGGATACTGTCCAGACAATTACAAAGAAAACATGGTGTCATAAACCCAGGGACCTATACTTGGGCCCCTGCATAAACCACATGTTGCAGACGAGTGTCTGGTCAGTAAACATAAGTCACGATACCTCAATGTCATCTCTTGGCATATTGAGCAATCATTTAAGCCACATTTTAAAGCTTAAAATACTGATAAGTTAATGTTAAAATGAAATATTTTAAAATTTTAACAAAAATGAAGTAATTTGTCGGAAATGTATTAACGGGAACGAGTGTATAAATTTATTAGCCAGTTAAACTTAATAATACATTGTTTAATAACTATACATTTTAAATATTGGGCAATTTTACTGCTATGCAATTAAGGTATTAAACGGGTACCGGCAAAAGTTAACTCCGCTATTACGTGTAAAGATTGTACATTACTGCAGATTCCGAAACACGATCATGAACATAAGCATTCACAAAAGGGGCCGTTAGATAAATTAAATATATGCATTTATCATAAAATGCTATATTTTCATCACTCCTTATTACTAATAGAGATTTCAATAGACATGCAAAAACAGTTCAATTTGCGTAATTAATATGCAGGGTTTTTCCGTTTGCATGCTAAATTGAATTTATATTCATTCAATGTAAACAAAACGTAAATTCATTCAATGTAAAAGAAAATTACCACAATATTTAAAAACAGTACTGTATGCCGCTTTTTAGGGCTTTGTTTTTATAATTGATTAAATGCACCTCTGTCTCTATCGATCGCTGATGAAATAAAATACTATCCACACCACTATTAATTATAATACAATTAATATATGTTTTATTAGTGTTGAAATATAATTTATTCAAGTCTTATTATCAGAAAGAATACGGATAATGTATTATTTTGTTTTGCGGAATTGTCAGTATTAAATCTTCCGATCACGTTTACTATATGCTAATAACTACTTTGTATTTTTATGAAGAGGAAATTTTATTTGTGAATATACATTTATTTGGTACTAAATATGCTATACTTGCACTTTTTTAAAAAGGGTTTTAATGTTTATTTCGTTTTTATTATCAATTTATTGACTAAACAAAAGCCCTTTATACATGTTTTACGTTACTGTAACCAGTGTTTTTGCCAACCAGTCAGTGCGCATGCGCGGAAAATCCCGAATGTAAACAATAACAATTAACTCGTCTATATGTACAGAACCATAATGCCTTTGAATGTGTCGGTAAATAGCTATACATAGCTAATGTTGAACTGTTATTACTGTAAACCGACTAAAAAGTTTGTATCTTGTTGTATCAAGTTATTTACGATGTTCTTGTATCCTTAATTTAAGTCGCACATTACTTACCTATTTATTTTAAATAAACATTTACCATCCTATCGTTTTTTCACCACCAGCTTCTGTATCCGGTGCGATATTATCATAATTGGTAATATTTTATGTTATAACTATTGCAAACAAATATTTATTTTTACCGTGAACCGATTATTTGGTTCAAAACTACTCTTACAATAAAAATACCGATTCGCTTATTATGAAGAGTTTGTGACTCTCAGCCTGTAGCAAAAAGCAGGCACTGCATAAATAATAACACATATTGTAACCCATCCTGATAAATCCCAACCACAATAGGGATTGAATCCGGGACTAAATCACTCTACCGCAGCACTTTAATTTAAGCAAGCTCATATAGCAAGGCAAGATAAGTCTCGGTCAGCAGCTAGAGCGTGTACGTCGTGACCGGGGCAATAGTAAATCGCAAAAGATTTTCTTGAAGACTTCTCCGTCGGATAGGGGAACTTCTGCGGGCGTCTCTTGCTAATCCAGCGTGTACCGTCATCACTCGAGCCGGACGTCCTCTGTACTGCCACGGAGTGCATATTCTGTAATCTAGAGTCCGTAGTACTGCGTAGAAGAGGGACGGGCGGACCTGGAGTAGCAATGCTGGCCAAGACTTCGAGGAGGTGGCCTTATGGAAGTGTCCCAGAACGGCGGTTCTCAGTACGCTCAATGTACTGGGGTAACCTTTCTAGGGATCGGGTCGACGGCTGGTGACGTCAAGAGAGTCCATATGCATAGAGGCGGCGCAGCGTGCTACGATCAGGAAGAACATGTATGAAATATTGTCAGCACTCCCTTGGCGGAATAAATGGGTCCTTTTACGGGCAACCAGACATGAATTGTCTTTAAATTGTCTACCAGCGCACATTAAGCTCTTAATGGCGGTTGTGACACCTTATGTACCAGTCCATTTATGTACCAGTCCTTTTATGTACCACTTTGAAACTTTACGTACCACCTATATATTATGTAAGTGCAAACAACTTTGATTGATTTGACTCTAGTGTTGATTGAGTCAAATTTGAGTTAATCAAATATTGTTCCCACTATAACATTGCAATTCATTGTACTGATTCATTTATTTCTTAATATCAGAAAAGTTTTAGCAATTTGGAAAAACAGTTAAATAAAACTGAGTAACTTAGTATCTCAGTTCTTACTAAATAAAATATTGCTAAATTATATTTTATATCTATGTTGTTAATTATTGCAATATAATAAATTCGTGAATTATAATTGAAAATTGTTCACATAAGTAGTCATGAACTAATTTTGTTTCCATAGTAAAGAACCAAAATGTTAAATCTAAATAACATGTACAAAATTTAAAAAAAAATGAATTAGAATTGAAATTTTGTTCACTGTCATTAATTGTTTTATTTCCAATAGCAACAATAAAATGATAAAGCTATAATAAAATGATCCTTATGCAATGGTAAAAGTATCTCAAATGAAGACTACTGACACTGTCTTGTGCTCAACAGCTCCAAATTCCTCACCTATGCCAGGTGTGAAATGGCCATGTTTTTTTAGTAAACATTCCACACCAATTGAGTCCTTCTTCACTGATTGGCCATCGTGCACCTGTCTATTGGGATAAACATTATCTCTTTGGCGAATACACGGGCAGCCGGGGTAAATCTGACCTACGGTACTTTGGCTTAAAAATAAATATTTTCCCCTGAAAGGTCGCAGGGGCAGGTCGGTACATAAAGTTGACGTGAAGATACAGAGAAAATCTGTAAATACACGTCTGGTATGATATATAAGGCAGTATAAGTTCTCCTTATATCAAACCCTGCTACACAATCATATGCACAAACTCTGTGAAATAGTGGTTTCACTAACAATTTGCAGGAACTAAACCTTAATAAATAGGTTCCGCGACTATAATGTATAAAGACAATATTTCGAAAAAATAAATAATGATGCAGTTATCCGTCTCTGGCAAGGGGTTTATATGATAGCATTAAAGTCACGCCTCTGTAAATATTTGTCGTATATGGAATGCTCAAAAATGTATATTGAATTTCCAATTGGTTTTTCCCGAATTTATTTTTATTTCGAATGCCGAAAAGTGTTTACATTGAATAAATTAAAAAAAGAAAACGTGTAATATTGTTTTAAAGAGAACACAAATAAAACTTGAGGTTAAAACATTATCTTAATTTAATTCTGCTAAATTCATTTTAAAAAATAATATGTTATTGTTTATGGAAATCTACCGGTACATACTTATGTTATGTATTATTTCATAATAATGTGCAAAAATGTATTACCCATGCTGACTAATAATAATAGTAAATGCGCGTTAGCCCATAAATTGGTTATTGATTAGTAACTTTAACATAATTATATAAATTGCGCATCGCAAATATAATTGTAACACTGCAACCGAAATAATGTATTTTACTAGAGCCTTCAAGACGTGAACCTCCTGATTTCGAGAAGCCGGTGCGCTTTATTGGAACTCATAATCAAGTAAACCGATTGGCGGGAGAGGGCTCGTGAGAAAACTTCCATTGTTCTCGACCAACATATTGCCTATAAAAAGACATTATAGAATCGCCGTCCACACTTAAACCGCCAGTATGACGGATAAAGATGGCGGTAATATAACTCGTATATTGTTATTTCGTTAATAAATGTGAATATTTGATAATTATGATTACATTTTTTTTGCACCCCCCACCCACCATATTTCTCGGCCATTTGTACTTTTGCAGAACGACTCGCCCCTTTAACGATTCACCCGTAAGCGACTCGCCCCTTATTTCTAAACCGCTCGCCCC
The DNA here is from genome assembly GCF_020536995.1 of Dreissena polymorpha. Taxonomy (NCBI): domain Eukaryota; kingdom Metazoa; phylum Mollusca; class Bivalvia; order Myida; family Dreissenidae; genus Dreissena; species Dreissena polymorpha. Next base: position 48,015,311 of record NC_068366.1, on the reverse strand, counting down.
TTATTTCACAAAGACTCGCATCCTGACCATTATTAGTTTGAATGTATGGAAATAATTTTAAAAAATCCTAATTATGGTTGAGCCCTAATTCTTCTTTAATGCGTTGATCTTGTATGATTGTGTGTATATATATATATATATATATATATATGTATGGTTGTATCTTGTTGAGTTGTGGGTTCTTTTAGAGATCATGTGATTGTTCCCACATGATGCAGTTATTGTTCCCATATGATGCAGTTATTGTTCCCATATGATGCAGTTATTGTTCCCGCTAATGCAGTTATTGTTTCCGCATGATGCAGTTATTTTTTTCCAGCATGATGCAGTTGATATGGAAAAAAGTTTTGACCAGGTCACCATCGTTTTGCTGGTCACAAATGTGAAAAAATAGGTCAATATTGCTGGGGTCGGCTAATAAGGCGACTCAGGCGAGAATTTCGCAGAAAGTCCAGACAATACCAAACTTTGTCGGACCGACGGACATATCTGACAGATTATGACAAGGTCCGATCAATTTTGCAATTACGACGGATCAAAATGTCAGACTCCAAATAATATAATAAATATCTTTAATAATCATTGTCTGATGCTCCGTGGGATTCCAATATTTGCCATCAAATCATGTAGAACTAAATACATTAATACCAGTGTCGTTTTTATGTTTTCAATCTATTTATGTCCTCTGAAGAATAGCTCGCACATGTTCGGTTATACGCGTTGTTTTCCGTAATAACTCGAATCACGCGATACTATATTCGTAAAATATTCTGAACGTAGAGACAGAATTTGCCGAGTGTGTTCCGATGTATCTGAAATACAAACTGTTGCAACTCGGTATATTCCGTGACAGCGTCTGGAAATTTCCAAACGGATATTTATAAAGTACTAGTTCTATGCTCATATGTGCATGTCAATTAGCAAAATGCGAGAGCCGGGACCATGCAGCAAAAGGTGCTCGCATATGTTAGAGGTCAATTGTCTTCAATGTAAACAGCATTGCGAAGCGAAAATAACGTTGACGTATAATTGTTTTCAGGTGATTTCGTTTTCAAAATATTGTTGTCTTCTTTCCAAAAGATTATTTCACAACTAATTTTATTGTCTTTATATTTTGTATTGTGAGATTTGCCTGATATGCTGAGGTTTCTTACCAAAGTATTACCTGGTACTGATTCTATTATATTGACTGAGAATCTATTAATTGAAGGTTCCTCAGGTGAGCAGGAGACTGCTGAACCTGATAATGTCGTAGACTTTGACGCAGAAACTCAACAAATCAATTATCAATACTGTAAAGATGACAAGAGTGATTACTGTTCAGATTTTCAGGAGGAAGGAGACAATGAGAAGATAATCAATAATTTGAATTCCAATCTCTATTCCGATATCTAATTATATCTAGTAATATATAGTAACATACTTGTTTTTAGCTCACCTGAGCGATAGCTCGGGGTGAGCTATTGTGATCACTCACCGTCCGGCGTCCGTCCGTTTGTCTGTCTGTCTGTCTGTCTGTAAACAATTTGTAAACATCTTCTTCTACTAAACCATTGAGCCAATTTCAACTAAATTTCATGTGGAGCATCCCTAGGTCATGGGACAAAAGAATTGTTAAAAAAAATTTGATCACATAACCAAGATGGCCGCCATGACCATATATGGTAAAAACCTTAAAAAATCTTCTTGTCAGAAACCGCTCATCAGATTTTCAAAAAATTTCACAGGGATGACCTTTGAAGGCTCCCCTGAAAAAGTTGTTCAAAGAAATTTGATTGGTCAAATAACATGGCCGCAGGAGCTCGTTGAACTTTGCATGTTTATTCGTTTTGCCTATTTTGTGAAAACTTTCAAAAATCTTCCACATCTTTTGTCCGATCCTTTCCAAATTTGCACAGTGTCTTTATATCAATGAGGGCACGAACCCTACAAAAAATGAGCATTATTGGTCCATGAAGTACAGAATTACCTCCCCTTGAATTGAGAAAATGGTGTTTATGCAATAAAGTCCAAATTTTTCATCCAATTCTTTCCAAACTTGTAAGGATTTAGCATGGTTCAAAAAAGGGAAACAACTACGGTTTATGCATGTTCTTTTTATTACAGATTTGCCTCCCTTTAATTCATTCAAAATCTCATTTTACAGCAGAGATTCCAAATCTGACCTGTAAATGAGCCCCATATTTACTGCCAGTGCTAGGTTACCTTTTCCCATTTGATCATTATTAAGTATTGGTCTTGTAATGCTGCTACTGCTTCTGCTACTGCTACTACTACTACTACTACTACTACTACTACTACTACTACTTCTACTACTACTACTACTACTACTACTACTTCTACTACTACTACTACTACTACTACTACTACTACTACTACTTCTACTACTACTACTTCTACTAGTACTACTAGTACTACTACTACTAGTACTACTACTACCACCACCACCACCACCACCACTTCTACTACTACTGCCACTACTACTACTACTTTTACCACTACTACTACTACTACCACTACTACTACTACTACTACTACTACTACTACTACTACTTCTACTACTACTACTACTTCTACTACTACTACTACTACTACTACTACTACTACTACTACTACTACTACTACACCACCACCACCATTCACAGTGACAAAAAACGTATTCACACAATGGCTGCTACTACAACTTATAGCCCATATAGGGGGGCATGCATGTTTTACAAACAGCCCTTGTTTCTATGGGATTTTAACCACAACTGTTCATGTTTATCTCCGACACATATTTTTAGGTCACCTGTCATGAAGTGACACGGTGAGCTTATGTGATCGTGTGATGTCCGGCGTCCGTTGTGCGTGCCTGCGTGTGTCCGTGCGTCCGTCCGTCAACAATTTGTTTATGTAGACAGTAGAGGTCACAGTTTGCATCCAATCTTGATGAAATTTGGTCAAAATGTTTATCTTGATGAAATCTGGTTTAGGATTGTATTTGGGTCATCTGGGGTCAAAAACAAGGTCACTAGGTCAAATAATAGAACAACCTTCTGTAGACAATAGAGGTCACAGTTTTCATCCAATCTTTATGAAATTTGGTCAGAATGTTTATCTTGATGAAATCTGGGTTGGGATTTTATTTGGGTCATCTGGGGTCAAAACTAGGTCACTAGGTCAAATAATAGAAAAACCTTGTGTAGACATTAGAGATCACAGTTTTCATCCAACCTTTATGAAATTTGGTCAGAATTCTTGATGAAATCTGGGTGGGATTGTATTTGGGTCATCTGGGGTAAAACTCTGGGTCAAATAAATAGAAAAACCTTGTGTTGACAATAGAGGTCACAGTTTTCATCCAATATTTATGAACTGTGGTCAGAATGTTTATCTTGATGAAATCTGGATTGGGATTGTATTTGGGTCATCTAGAGTCAGGAACTAGGTCACTAGGTCAAATCATAGAAAAACATTGTGTAGACAATAGAGGTCATAGTTTTCATCTGATCTTAATGAGTCAGGTGAGCGATTCAGGGCCATCATGGCCCTCTTGTATGATAGTACTAGATAGTACTTACTTGATATATGTCATCATGATATAAATAAATACATGTACTATGTGTAACCGTCATTTCATTTTGTGTTTTCTCTCTTTTTGTTTGCTCTGACAAACACTCATCCGGTCTGACAGAATTTGTCAATCCCTCCGACCGAATGTCTGAAATCAATCTGGAAGTTTGGTATTGTCTGAAAGTCCTCAAATGTGGCTTTATTTTATCCTCCAGTTGCGTAATTTCGTGATAGTTAAATGGTTTTGGATCTTAAATCAATAAACAACAAATAAAATGATCAACATTTCTTTACCTGCAAAAAGTAATCCAATTTCCTTCTATTCCAGGTTAGATGAAAGTTTCAACCCCTATTTTCCATATACAAACTAAGGAAATTCCCAAGTCATGTTTACAAAATGTCTGCCATGACGTAGTACACAATTTCGTGACCTTTGACCAACGCATAAATTAACACATTTGAGGCACAGTAAAATAGGCCAAATACATTCTTATTATTGGTTTTTGTACACTTGATACATGTATCTGTTGTAATTCAATGGAATGAGTTTCCTTGAACAAATCTATGAAAACAGTAACAATATATAAATAGCTTGAAAAATATCATAAATTGAATGTGAAATTAATTATTAATAATGTTTGAAACTAGGGATGTTTACAACACTTAAACAGTTTTTATTCCTCATGGTGAGCTGGTGAGGCACAGCAGGGGCATTGAAACTTGCTGTGGTGCCGTACAACCTTATATCACTGCAATGAGAAATGTGAACCCAGTGCATACAGGGCCTTCCCCCTTCTCTTTCCATCACACTGTGCCCACTTATATATTGAAAGAACATAAAGGTTCTGCCCTGCTGGTGGTTGCCTTCGGCTGCAAACACAACATAGCTTGCTAGGGTCATCCTCCTCAGACTCGCTTGGTTGACCACAGGTTCAATATGTTCAACCACAACAATACCCCCCTCCACAGTCTTCTGAGCAATAGCTTCAAAATATCTCCTGTTAAAACAGAAGCATTTAACAGGAATATACCAGCCTTTTTGAATGCGGAATGCAAATTTTCAGATGAAAGTGCAGGGGTTTTTTACCTTATATAATAGACGCCAAATATCGGCGTATTCCCCCACTGAACTAGACTGGGTTTTTTCCCCTTTCCTGACCAAAAAATCCCCCCCCCCCCTTTTTTTTTATAGAAAGAAGTGTCTCATGATTGTAATATCTCATTCTATTTCAATTTAATCTTGTCAAACGTACTAAATTATGAAAAAAGCAATGAATATAGTGCAAACATGTAAACAAATCCCCCAAAGTGGAAAATCGCGCGTAAAATTTCCCCCACATAAGGGCTAAAGGCCTCATCACCCACAACCCCCAAAAAAACCTGAAGTGCCTTGAAATAAACCTTTGACGCAAGCTCACACACATTGTATCGAGTAACATTACACGTAGATAGACGCGTAAACTTGTGACATTCGGCATTGTACATGGGCTGGAAGGGTCCGTAGACACCAATATCCATAGGTTGCAATATGTGGCTTGTATGGGCTGGAATGATGAAAAGAATGATATTATGGGACTTAGCCCATTCTACCAAACCAACAGACACCTGCGATTTATGGCCATTAAGCAAAAGCAGGAGATGTTGGTCGTCATTCCTTGCTGGAAGAAATTTCATGAGTTGCTCTGTGAGATATTTTCGGAAAATCTCTGAATTGGACCAGCCGCTGTACCTCATGGATGAGTCTGCACCAGGTGCAGCCCCTTTCATCAGGTCTGGTATTAACCGTTTCCCTGCAAACACAAAATACGGGGGGACAGCCATGCCACTAGCACTTCCACAACCTATAATGGTAGTTGTGCAGGATTTCCCAGCTGTAACAGCAGACAGATGCACATTGTATCCTGCAACTACTGAAGGTGGAGTATGACACTGGGTAATGCCCTTTTCATCTACTTTGAAAATGAGATGTGGTTAGTCTTTTAATGCATACTTACCCAGAATCTGGTCTAGTTCAGCAAAGTAGTTGTGAACAACAGTGGCAGAAGCAGATTGGGCCCTGCACTGTTCAAGACCTCTTGGTTTAATGACACGTAGCTCTGGCCATCTTTTGAGAAATGAATAAAACCATCTCATGGAAAATGGATTATCAACAGTACGTTTTTTAAGCTGCACTGCAAAATCAGATGCAATGTCAACCACTTCCTGGCATGTGTAACCATAGCTCAGAGTGGCAACCGACTTGAGATGGTCGACCAGTCAGGTTTCTTCCTCGCAGGACAAAATAGGGATAGGTCCTGCAGCAACAATGTCAATATGGACTTTCCCCAAGACACGATCCCTCATTGTCTGCATTGGTATATTAAACTGAATGGATGCCCTTCTGACAGAGACATTGTCCTCCATGACACGTTTATATGCATTAGATAGGGCCGTGGGTGAATAAAGCCCATATTTCTGCCTTATAGGCTGTGGAGCAAGCTGAAAAAAGAGAGGGTTATTTTAGCAATCAAATAGTTAAAACACCGCTGTATTGGAAATTTTGAAGTTTCTGGTCATACAATATATCTAATACTTATTAACAAATATTTTGAAACAAGTTATTGTAATAAATCACAATTTTGTGTACATAGTAATCTCTGTGTAAAATGCCAAATTAAAAAAAATCCTTAATTTATCATCCTATTTTTTAACCCAATAGTTTTTTTACTTGGCCTTTTTCAAAAGCCGTTGTCACGTGATCCCAACAACACAGCCTTCTGCTAGCAGACGGATAATTGGGTCACAGCTGTCATTCTTGTATAGTGATTAAAAATATATTTTTAGTTCACGAGGTAAGATGTAATATTGAAAGGGGGCTTTTTTGCTCTCGCATTACAAAAATCAAGCGTAACTTACCTGTTTAAAGCGCATTTGGGCAAAAAATCGTTCCCATGCAAGTAAACAAATCGTCAGACGGCTTCCCGGTATAACCCGGATGTTCACGTGATACACACAAATACGCGACGTCACGAAATTGTGTATCTAACGGATTTGGGAAACCCGACGATATGAGCTAGGAGAAATCCATTTCGCACTAGTTTTCGAGTCAAAACATCATTCTATTTTAGTCCAACTTGTTGACGCTCTCAAATATTAAGCTACTTTTTATATTTGTAATATTTGGAGGGTACAACCAGGCAAGGACTCTATGGTGGAAAGTTTTCCTTCTTTGTCTATATTGTTGCGCAAGGATTTTGTGATATCAGACACTTAATATCAACGGATTGCAATAATATTTACATGTGTAGACAGTGTTTTTTTTATGGCAATTTCGGGGCCGATATTCGGCCCCATTCCCCTTAAAAAAGAGTATATATTTTTCCCCGATTTTGTAGAAAAAAATCCCCTCCAGAATAATTTTTTTTTTTTTTTTTTTTTAGAAAGAACTCTCTTATAATAAATATTTACAAAGTAAATAACAAATTAAATATTATAATATGATTTTGAATTATTATGAAGAGTTACATTAAATAAGTATTTCCCAAATAAGTGTACTTTTCATATAAATTTCATGCTTTTCCCAAAATGGCCAGGAAAAGGCCTGATGTATCTGCATATATTGTGTCAATATTTGATGATAAAAACATTCCAATTTGGTCCATTTTATTGATTAAAAAATGCTCAAATTTGCAATTTTATCGAGTAGAAAGTCCCAATTAGACTCAAAGTGGCTAGGAAAACTGAGTGTGCATGAAGGCTAAACTGTCTGAAACTAATGTTGAAAAAATCATTGGGATATATTTTAGAAAAAGGACAGAGAAATTCAGCTGTGAATATAACATTCATACAAACATGTGTATTCATATAATAAACTTCATAACATATAAAAGAGTGAATTTTAATTTTCCCCTTTTACTAAAAAACGACGCGTTTTTCCCCTTTGGACGGGCCCCGCCACCATTCCCCTATTTGTGAAAAAAAACACTGGTAGATAATTCATTTCTTGATAATGTTCCGTAAAAATTATGTTATGACACTTTGAATTTTGCACGCCTGAGCAATTTAAATCCAGCCACTATTCAAATTTCCAATATCTCTTGATTTGCTCTCTGTGTAGATATAAATCAAAAACAGCCTCGATGTAAAGCATGTGGAAGAATAAACGGCGTAAAATACAGTTTGCGTTCGTCTGTTGGGGTGCAGAGCGTTATATAGTAAACCAATGTTATTATACATTTCTGGATTAATTAAGCATTGTTTTTAGCTCACCTGAGCACAAAGTTCTCATGGTTAGCTTTTGTTATCGCTTTTTGTCTGTTGTGCGTTGTGCGGCGTCAACATTTTCCTTGTTAACTCTCTAGAGGCCACATTTATTGTCCAATCTTCATGAAATTTGGTTAAAAGATTGGTTTCAATGATATCTTGGATGAGTTCGAAAATGGTTACCTTTGCTTAAAAAACATGGCTGCCAAGGGGCGAGGCATTTTTCCTTATATGGCTATATATGGCTATAGTAAAATGTTATTAACACTCTAGAGGCCACATTTATTGTCTGATCTTCATAAAACTTGGTCAGAAGATTCATCCCAATAATATCTTGGATGAGTTCGAAAATGATGCCGGTTGGTTGAAAAACATGGCCGCCAGGGGGCGGGGCATTTTTCCTTATATGGCTATAGTAAAACCTTGTTAACAATCTAGAGGCCACATTTATTGTCCAATCTTGATGAAATATGGTCAGAAGATTTATCTTAATGATATCTTGGATGAGTTCGAAAATGGTTACGTTTGCTTGAAAAACATGGCTGCCAAGGGGTGGGGCATTTTTCCTTATATGGCTATATAAGGCTATATAAGGCTATAGTTGAATCTTGTTAACACTCTATAGAGGCCACATTTATAGTCCAATCTTCATGAAACTCGGTCAGAAGATTCATCCCAATAATATCTTTGACAAGTTCAAAAATGATGCCGGTTGGTTGAAAAACATTTTCCTTATATGGCTATAGTAAAACCTTTTTGACACTCTAGAGGTCACATTTATTTTCCGATCATCATGAAACTTGGTCAGAATATTTGTCCCAATGATATCTTTGATGAGTTTGAAAATGGTTTCGATTGCTTTAAAAACATGGCCACCAGGGGCGGGGCATTTTTCCTTATATGGCTATATAAGGCTATAGTAAAACCTTGTTAACACTAGAGGCCACATTTATTGTCCAATCTTCATGAAATTTGGTCAGAAGATTGGTCTCGATGATATCTTGGATGAGTTCGAAAATAATTATGTTTGCTTGAAAAAAATGGCTTCCAAGGGGCGGGGCATTTTTCCTCATATGGCTATAGTAAATTCTTGTTAACACTCTTAGAAGCCACATTTACTGTCCAATCTTCATGAAACTTGGTCAGAAAATTCATCCCGATAATATCTTGGACGAGTTCAAAAATGATGCCGGTTGGTTGAAAAACATAGCTGCCAGGGGGCGGGGCATTTTTCCTTATATGGCTATAGTAAAACCTTGTTAACACTCTACAGGCCACATTTATTTTCCGATTTTCGTGAAACTTGCTCAGAAGATTTGTCCAAATAATATCTTGTTATCTCAGGTGAGCGACTTTGGGCCTTTCAGGCCCTCTTGTTTTATCATACACATACTTACGTTAGCATTAGACAATGACTGTTGCATGGTAAAAAAACAGTTTATTACTTTCTTAGTATTTTCGGGCAATACCTATGTATGAAAACATTAGATTTAATTAGAAAAAATCAGAAAATAATTTCCCAAATAATGCTTTTGTCAATGAAAATTCTCCCCAATTTGGAAGATGCGACTCAAAAAATCCCAATTTTGCTAGGTACTTTTTACCTAAATAGACAGAAAAAGGCCTGGTCAGATGAGCGACTTTTGGCCTTTCCGGCCCTCTTGTTTTCTTAAATGACAAAAAGTTCTGAAATAAATAACATCTTTTATTTTTATATGGTACATAAATAATAGTGATACAGATCGTACAGTATTCCTACAGTGTTTTTTTTGGCCCGATTTTATAGCCGAAATTTGGCTATGTTCCCAATCCCTAAAAGTATACTTTTTTCCCAAAATGTGGCAAAAAATTCCCAATGCGATTTAAGCAGAAGTTCAACTGAAGAATTTATGCCTTTCTAACTTCAATTCCAAAATATTTGAGATAAAAATGGACTTCTGAAATAAAACCTTATGTTAATGTTATTTTGCAATGTTACACAAATTGATGAAAATTTAAACTTTCTGGTGTCCACCACAGAATTGACTTTTCCCCGATAAGACGTTCCAATGAATTTAGCCCATATAAGAAGTATCTCTAAATTCTTTGCGCGTCTTATAAATAAGACTACATTCTATTTAAATTCCAGCAAACACAATTCATTTCTTCACACCCGTTTAAAATGCAATTATCCAGTGAACTGTACAATAGGTTTCACACATCCTATCCTCTAAGAAGCCAATACATTAATGCTCTATCGGACAGTTTGTGCATGCATCCACTCAGAAGTTGATTTTTCGTTATAATTTGACTATTTTTCATTCAAAATGATGATTTTCCTAACATAATTATTATCAAAGCAACAGGCTTATCACCTGTGGGCCCAATGCCCAAATAGGTAGAATAAAACACTGATAACAGATTTAAAAAAAAGTTCATTAAAACAAAGCAATTTTTTATCATAGAGAACTATGATGATGCTGTGGAGGAAAGGGTCATCAATGAGGAATACAAGATCTGGAAGAAGAACACACCGTTCCTGTATGACCTGGTCATGACCCATGCCCTGGAGTGGCCGAGCCTCACAGCACAGTGGCTTCCAGACGTCACCAGGTAATATATGTTGACATCAATCAACATCAGGCTTGGGGCAGAAATTTGGTTCCACTTAAACTTTGCTCATGTTTATGTTTGTTAATGATGTCAATTGCATGTAAGAAGATATTCACTTTTTAAAGTGAATAAAACATTTTCTTTATATTACCTTTGGTGAGCTATTCTGCATACAAATTCCTGACTGGAAGGCCCTGGCCTCATTCCCCCCAAGTGGGAGATTATGTCCTGAAAAGTTCTTATTTCTACTTGAAAACTAAGTATGGTCTGAAAACTAGAAGGCACAGCATTGCTGTATGTATCTGACTATAAATTCTTGTGATTTCACTTCATTATCTTCCAGGCACTATTATTGAAGAAATCATTTTTAGAAATGCTTTTTCCATCGGTTTCAGACCTGAAGGTAAAGACTACTCCTTGCACAGGCTGATTCTTGGAACTCACACGTAAGTACTGGCTGTACGGGCTTTGACAATGCAGCCGTGTTCCCGGTAAAAAACTGGGCCTAATGCATGTGCAAGTATCAGGGGCAGCACTTTCCACTTTCATGGTATATTTAATGTTCACAAGATGTCTCCTCTTGGCAAAAATTCAATTAAGGTGGAAAGTGATGTCACTGATTAGCCTGTGCAGGCTACATAGGCTTATATACAGAGACACTTTACTCACATGCATTAAGCCTGGTTTCCCAGAGCAAGGTTCATTGTGTGCACATGTTTGCCATTTGTGTCCGTCCGTGCACAATTTTTTGTCCGGGCTATTTCTCAGCAATTAATGACCGTAATTCAATGAAACTTTATGGGAAGCTTCACTACCAAGAGGAGATGTGCATATTACCAGTGGGTTCTGGTCGGATAATTTTTGACAGAGTTATGGCCCTTTGAAATTTTTCCATTAACTGTACATATAGTGCAATTCTTGTCTGGGCTATTTCTCAGCAACTAATGACCGGAATTCAATGAAACTTTAGGGGAAGCTTCACTACCACAATAAGATGTGCATATTATCAGCGGGTTCTGGTCAGATGATTTTTACAGAGTGATGGCCCTTATAAATTTTCTATAAAAAATTCTTGTCCCCCCCAACTACTGTGCCCTCAAGATGTTTCCTTTTATCTGAATATATAGTGCAATATTGTGACAAAAAAAACTTTGGGGAGCATCACCCATCTCCGACGGTTTCTTGTTCATTCCATCCCCATTTAGCTGTCCTCTAAGCTTTTGCTGAGTCTGTGTTGCAAATTAAGGCTTTAAAATTGCTTTGTGAATTCTGTAAATAAGTTTGTCTATTCCTGAATTTTATAATGTAGGGAGGGGTGTGAATTTTCCATGGATTTTTTTTAATCTAGGACCCTGTTTCAGGTTCACGTACCTTCAAGGAAAACATTTTAAGAGAGTTGGGAGGTTGGCTAATAAATATGTTGAAGTTCCTTTGTGTTTTCAAAATGTGTATTCTCACCCCTGATGGTGCTATATTTTGAGTTTTCACGGAGTTTATTTTGCAATTTAAAAAGAGATTCATGATTTCATTATATTGATCATCATTTTAATGTTTATTTGAATATTCATCAATTGATGAAATATGTGTACTGCTAACACTATTATTACATCAATTAAAATCATTTTATGCTTTAAATGCTACTGTTATAAATGATCATATTTGATATAAGATATTGTTTCAGAAATTCTTTTCAGAGCTCCCGAAAGTGTACTGTTTTGGTTTGATTGTTGGAAATATTCACACATTTTATAGCAGCTTTTAAAATGACATGTCTTCTTCCTTAATATCAAAAGAAACATATTTTGTGGCATATTCAAAACTTTTGAATGGTATTAAACATTGAAAGGAGCTCTGAAAGTGTGTATGCTGTACATATATAATAGGGAATGAATTAACGAGTTGATACAAATATGTACGAGTATAAGTACAGCAAGGGTTACTCCCCTCAGGCATTGTACGAAAAGATAAGAATAAATATTCACAAACTGAATGAAATTCAAGCTAAAGTTGTTTAAGAAATATTTTATCTTTATTCCGCTTATTTGGCGCGTAATGAAAAAAAAGGTGATGCAAAATTTCTGATAAAAAAAGTTTTGAAAAATACATGTAGCAAGAGGTTTTACCCATGTCTTATGTACAGTGTGTATATTCCATGTATGTAATGAGGGGAGGTAACTTTGCTGTGCTTTCAGTGTGACGTTACCCAGTAGTACCAGTATGGGTCAAACGGAAGAACAAAACCACCTCCTTGTTTGCAACATTCAGCTGCCCAATCATAATACACAGTCCGACGATTATGAGGCTGATCGCGGAGGTATTGACCCAAGAAGCGTCTCTTACGACCTTCGTGAACGACTTGTGTCGCTCACAGGGGGTCTCTGTGTTGTTGCATGCTTATATAACTGTAGTTTTGGTAGAAGATACCCTGGTGCTAACTCTTCAACTTTCAACGATTTTTCAAATGAGGAAATTTCAATGCCTTAGTTTTTCAAAGACTTGATTTGATTTATCCTATGTTATGCATGTTCAGGCTTTCACCAGTTTGAAAATAGTTATTCTAAAACAGAAAAGAAGCTTATGAAGGCAAATTCTCAGAATTTCAATTTGCATAATTTATGAAGGCATTGTTTAAAATAAATATGAACAATCGCTTACTTGAGAGTTGAACCTGGTGCAAGGGTATCAGGTTTTGTTATTATCTAACTGTTTAAAGCATGGCTCCCTCTGACTCGCAGGTCTGAAGAGCAAAATCATTTGCTGATCGCTAGTGTTCAGCTCCCCAACGATTATACTCAGTTCGATGCATCACATTATGACGGGGAAAAGGGTGGTAAGTTGCTTGCATGTGATTGGTCAGGTATTTGTAGTTCCATACGCTTCATTAATTTTGTTGTTTTAGCTTCCAGTACATGGTACATTTTCTGCAAACTGGCCAAAATAGTTTCCATTATACTGTCATTGTGTCCACAGTTTTGTTTAAGCCCAATAACTCAACCAGTTTTACTTTTCATATTATTTTCACAGAACTTGACAAAATGTTGGCATAAAATTGTGGCCAAGTTTTATAAGCAGCCTTATCTAATTTGGCACTGTGGATTAATCTCCCTTAGATTATTGCCTTTTGTTATTTTACTTTTGTATTTGTCTGAAGTCAAGTGTATCTTGAAATCTAAAAGAGGTGCATGTATCAGCTTGAAATTTGTTAGCTAGGGAGACCTCATTTCTGGCAATATTGTGTGAAAAAGAACCAAGACATTATTTTCAGAGTAATTGCTTTTTGTTTATTTGTGCACCATACTTTCAGAAAATGTTTATTAGCATGAAATTCCGGCCGAGTTTAATAACCAGACATATTTCATTTGGCACTTTGGAGAACTTGCCATTGAATAATTGTTTTTATTTTTTTTGTCCAAATCATATCTTAAAAAATATAATGAGGTACCAAATCGAGACTAAAATGCTAGGTATGGGCTATTATGGGGATGTGCAGTTCATACAAACTGTTAATTCTTGTCTCCATATTTTTATACTCCCCCAAAAAATTTTGGGGGGGAGCATATAGTCGCCGCTTCGTCTGTCCGTCTGTGCACAATTTTTGTCCGGGCTATTTCTCAGCAAATAATGACCGGAACTCAATGAAACTTTATGCAAAGCTTCACTACCAAGAGGAGATGTGCATATTATCAGCCGGTTATGGTCGGATGATTTTTCACAGAGTGTTGGCCCTTTGAAATTTTTCCATTAACTGTACATATAGTGCAATTTTCGTCCGGGCTATTTCTCAGCAACTAATGACCGTAATTCAATGAAACTTTATGGAAAGCTTCACTACCAAGAGGAGATGTGCATATTATCAGCGGGTCTGGTCGGATGATTTTTCACAGAGTTATGGCCCTTTGAAATTTTCTATAAAAGTTGTCCCCTCAACTACTGTGCCCTTAAGACGTTTCCTTTTATCTGAATATATAGTGCAATATTGTGACAAAAAAAAACTTTGGGGAGCATCACCCGTCTCTGACGGTTTCTTGTTATAGACTTATTTCGCTTCACAGACGGACAGACGCAGATCAATACAATATCCCCACTTTTTCTCCGAAAAACGTGGGGATATTGTATTGATGTGCGTCCGTCCTGGCCACCTGCTCCTCCTACACTATTAGCACTAGAACCTTGAAACTAACATACATGGTAGCTATGAGCATATGTGCGACGGTGACAGTGATGGAATTTTGATCTGACCCCTGGGTCAAAAGTTATGGGGGTTGGGGCGGGGCTGGGTCAGAGATTTTCACTCATTGGGACATATTGTTATAGTGGGGGACATATTGTTTTTGCCCTGTCTATTGGACAGGTTGGTAGGTTTGTGCCAACTTTAACAATTTGCAATAACGTTTGCTATATTGAAGATAGCAACTTCATATTTGGCATGCATGTGTATCTCATGAAGCTGCACATTTTGAGTGGTGAAAGGTTAAGGTCATCCTTCAAGGTCAGAGGTCAAATATGTGGCCAAAATCGCTCATTTTATGATAACTTTTGCAATATTGAAGATAGCAACTTGATATTTGGCATGCATGTGTATCTCATGGAGCTGCACATTTTGAGTGGTGAAAGGTCAAGGTCATCCTTCAAGGTCAGAGGTCAAATATATGTGGCCCAAATCGCTTATTATGCCCCCCTTCGAAGAAGAGGGGGTATATTGCTTTGCTCATGTCGGTCTGTCGGTCGGTCTGTCGGTCCGTCCACCAGGTGGTTGTCAGATGATAACTCAAGAACGCTTGGGCCTAGGATCATGAAACTTCATAGGTACATTGATCATGACTCGCAGATGACCCCTATTGATTTTGAGGTCACTAGGTCAAAGGTCAAGGTCACGGTGACCAGAAATAGTAAAATGGTTTTTGAATGATAACTCAAGAACGCATACGCCTAGGATCATGAAACTTCATGGGTAGATTGATCGTGACTTGCAGATGACCCCTATTGATTTTGAGGTCACTAGGTCAAAGGTCAAGGTCACGGTGACCCGAAATAGTAAAATGGTTTCCGGATGATAACTCAAGAACGCATACGCCTAGGATCATGAAACTTCATGGGTAGATTGATCATGACTCGCAGATGACCCCTATTGATTTTGAGGTCACTAGGTCAAAGGTCAAGGTCACGGTGACCCGAAATAGTAAAATGGTTTTCGGATGATAACTCAAGAACGCATACGCCTAGGATCATGAAACTTCATAGTTAGATTGATCATGACTTGCAGATGACCCCTATTTATTTTGAAGTCACAAGGTCAAAGGTCAAGGTCACGGTGACCCGTAATAGTAAAATGATTTTCGGATGATAACTCAAGAACGCTTTTGCCTTGGATCATGACACTTCATAGGTACATAGATCGTGACCCGCAGATGACCCCTATTGATTTTCAGGTCACTAGGTCAAAGGTCAAGGTCACAGTGACAAAAATCGTATTCACACAATGGCTGCCACTACAACGGACAGCCCATATGGGGGGCATGCATGTTTTACAAACAGCTCTTGTTAAATTCTTTATGCAATTTTATATAAACTACCACTAATAACCACCATGTGGAGACCGTATTTCTTGAAGGAAAACCTCTTCACCTACCTCAGTCAGAGCTCAAGTTCACATTTCAGAGGCCACATTGGGGCATAAAACAGCTTTTCCAGGATGTAACTTTGTCATTATGCAATTTTCGTATATCTTGCCACAAATGGCTACCATAAGGAGAGAGTGTTATGAATCACTCAACTACCCCATAGGTCTAGGTCTTACAAAGAGGTAATATCTCATATTTGGCCACTAACAGCTTGTGCCTTACACTGAGGTGTTTTGAGACTAAAGTGGAATCTGGTGCATCTGTGCCTTGTGAACGTTAGTCTTGTTCACTGTAGAATTTCTAACATAATTGAACAAATGTAGAGTAGTGTCATCCACAAATATAATGCATTCTGGGCAACTGACTTTGACAGATAATTTGCTGCGCCCATGACATCATCGAAAATGTCGAAATGAAAGTTAGTTTATGTGTACAGCATTTTGTTCTGCAATTGTTTTAGCTTTCTAAAGATGTGGCATGATTTTTTGGCAATTCATTAATATTTGTGGGAAAAAGCACTCACACAGACGTTTGCGTATGTGAAAAACTTCACTGGCATTACCTTTAATTTAACTCACAAAATTATACGTCAAAATGATATTTTTTAGGCCTGCTATTCTTGTAAAACTTTTATATATAAAATTTCACTCAGTTACTTGCCAATAAAATTAACTAAAAAAAATAATTAAAAAGTAACAGCCAAAAGAAAATACCAGTAAGTCTGACAATAGCTCTCTAGTCTCAGACAATTCTTGTTTATTCTTCATTCAGGTACTTAATTTTGACATTTTTGGCACAGCTGCCAACAGTGTCATCCCCATATAATAATGTCATCATTTCAGCATATTGATTGTATGTGTTCAGTCTTGTGTATTTATCTAAATACAGTCAAGTGTATTGAATATTTATCAAATATTTATTGCATGTATTATATTATTCATGCCGCCATGGGGTTTACCAAGATAAAGATGAAGTCTTGAATTCTACCATAAATAATTAAAATTAATGATTTCAATTAACAGTCTAATATTGTGTTGTGTGCAGAATTATTTTATGCTTTAAATCTAAACTTTAAATGTTTGTTATAAATTATTTTCCTATTACCAAATAAATAATGGTTTTCTTTGTTGTAGAATTTGGAGGATTTGGGTCAGTGAGTGGCAAGATTGAGATAGAAATCAAGATAAATCACGAGGGGGAGGTGAACCGAGCTCGTTTCATGCCACAGAACCCCTGCATCATTGCAACCAAAACCCCCTCCAGTGATGTACTGGTCTTCGACTACACAAAGCATCCATCTAAACCAGGTACACCATTGTCTAGTGGTGTCCTATTTGTGTCGATGGTTGGTTATATGCAGGGCTTTATTAAGCAAGTACTTATTCTGAGGATAATTTGCCATTATCAAAATTTAGACTGCAAGCCCTGTACTGGGAAAAATTGAATCCTGCTTGCTCAGATTCTTGTTTTCATATAGTCTGACATGTAACACTTCATTGGTCTCAAGCAAATTAGGACGTAATGCTTGCTTGGTCGAATTGCTCATTTTGATGACTGATTTTTTGAAGATTTTTTACACATACACATGTATTCAATTTTAATGTTTTTACATTTACATATTATTTCCTTGTTTCTTAAGAACTCTCATTGAGCATTATTTTGTGCAAATGAAAGACTTGTTTTACCAATATTTTACCTTGGCTTGGTTGTTAAGGAAGTGTTCATGCAAGGGTTAGTAAGGCCTCTCTGACTTTCTGAAGTTCCTTACTTGATCTGTCCTGCAGTATTCTAAGACTGCTAAGGAATAAGCAATCATGTTTTCTGCTAGATCCCAGTGGTGAATGCCAGCCAGAGTTGAGACTGAAGGGCCACCAGAAGGAAGGCTATGGGCTGTCATGGAACCCCAACATGAACGGGCACCTTCTCAGCGCCTCTGATGACCACGTGAGTGATACATAATGGCTACAATGGTTGCTTGTGGTCAGAAAGTGTTTGTTAAATATTGAATCTTGGGAAGAAGGTTTTTTTGGCCCCGACTAGCGATGCCCCAGGGTCCAATATTTCATCTTTTCAACTAAGTACTTGCAGGTTTTGGGGTATTGTCACTTCTGTGACAAGGTGTAGTTATTTTAACTCAAAATTCTGACAGGAAAACAGCTGTTTTTTTTTTGTGTTTGCATTTTCATTAAATCCATTATGTAGAAATTCCAAAGTCCATTATGTAGAAACTGGCCTTTAAGTTTTTTATGATTTTTAGAAATAGATTAAAATAAAATATATGTGGATGCGGATGCTATAATTTTGTACTTATGTCACAATGATACTGAATTAGGTAACTGATTTAATATTTATATATGTCTATTTAACCTACAATATATACAGCTATTAAAACTTCTTTTGTCAATAAAATCATATTGAAGAAATTTTTGGAGTAACACAAAATCTGGCATCTATATCCAGACGATCTGTTTGTGGGATATCAACACGAACCCAAAAGAGAACCGTGTAATTGATGCGTTCACTATCTTCACTGGTCACACGTCGGTGGTGGAGGACGTAGCCTGGCATTTGCTGCATGAGAGCCTGTTTGGATCAGTGGCCGATGACCAGAAACTGATGATGTGAGCTGCTGCAACTTTACTTTGCAAATGAGCCTTACTTTGGGAAATCTTTGTTTAATGCACGAGTGTAAAGTGTCATCCCAGATTATTAGCCTGTGCAGTCCTCGCAGGCTTATCAGGGATGACACTTTTTGCTTTTATATATAAAAAAATCTAAATATGTTAATTATTAAATAACTTCCTGGTATTACCATGTACTCTTATCACTTTTTCTTATCTTGTTATTTTGTTTATTTGATAACATAAAACCTTGTTATGTGTGTTACATATCTGTGCTGTCAGCTGTTATTACTTTATCTTGTTCAGTTGGTTATGTAAATCCTTGTCATTTTTGTTGCATATGTGTGCTTTAAGCTGGGACACGCGCTCTAACAACACCAGCAAGCCCAGCCACACGGTGGATGCCCACACAGCGGAGGTGAACTGCCTCTCCTTCAACCCCTACAGTGAGTTCATACTGGCCACAGGGTCTGCAGACAAGGTGAGGCACATTGCTGGAATAGCAGGGCTTAATTTACACAAAGATGTGGGCATCTGATGTAGTCATTGCAGGGGAAATCAAAGTGCTATTTTAGATGCAGTTTAAAGCAAAGCAATTTATATAAGAAAGTGAAATATACTGGGGTACAGGTTATAGCACTTTGAGAACAAAACTGCAGTATAGGGTCTTAAATTAAGTGATGATATATTGACGGTACTCAAAAGGGACAACAGTCCTGTATCAGTAAATTAGGTTACACTGCTTTGACCTGTGTTCAGTTAGATTATATTTGTTTTGCATGTGAGAATATTTTGAGCATCAATAAACTGAAAACTTAAAATAACTCACAAATCACATTGTTTCGGAGTATATGTAGTTCCTTAAAATAAAAACCATCTGTTGCTTGAGTATCCATATCTTGTGTACATGTTTTGGTCCCTTTTAAGTATTCTATTGTAATCATTCAAACCTTGTGAAAGCAGCAAACAGTTAAAGAGGATGTTTCCTCGTCAAATGTCAGTTAGAATGACTTAATTATGATAAACATAAAAAATTGGCATGCATTTAATATTATTGAATGCAAGCAGGGCCCTCAATCTATTTTAGGGGAAGCGGGTCGCTACCCATAGCAGGGGGAATTTTCGCGGCGTTTCCCTTTTTGGGGGATTTTTTACTTACTCTCTTATTATTACATTTGTACATGTTTGCACTATATTCATTGCTTTTTTTTCATAATTAAGTATGTTTGACAAGATTAAATTAAAATATAATTGAGATATAATATAATAATCATTAGACACATCTATCTATTTAAAAAAAAAAAAAAATTTAGGGGGAATTTTTCCCTCAAAAAGGGGAGAAAAGTATACTTTTCAGGTGGGGGAAATTAGCGGATTTTCGGCCGTGAATTTGACAGATCGAGGGCCCTGGCAAGCATTGTAAAGCGTTCAATATTAATTATAGTTGTACTGTAGTTATTCTTTATTCTTTTTTTAAAGCAAACATATATTATTTTAACTAAGCAGGCTTCCTGAAAAGGCCGGACCGCCGGTCTTGTCTGGCAAAATTCTTTATGGTCCGGCGAAATTTCTAATATTGCCAGTCCTTGTGACAGGCCATAAAAATTGTGACTAAATACCGAAAAGCCTAATACTTGCCAAAAGAACAAAAACACCCCATTAGAATCCCTCTTTTTGTGAATTTCGAGCCTTTTTGTCATTAAAAACACTAACGCGTAACTAGTTTATAAAAATGCTCTCCCTTTGTTCAAAAACGTTAATTTTATTGGTCCGACATATTACCACCTATCCAATTACAAACGTTGTAACAAAAACTACACATGAAAAAATGTTGTTGCTAAAGTTTCAATGGCGCTACACAAGGCTAGAACAGGAAGCTAAACGATGAGGAAAAAAAAAAATCAAAAGAATATGAAGCAAAACAAGTAAAAAGAACTTTTCAAAGTAGTGGAATTCTTACAGAAGTTACCTGCATTTTGAAGAGTCACAATCAATATGTTTTGTGACGTATGTTGAAACGATCCAATACGGTGCAAGTCTACTTATCAATGCGTAGTCATGTTATGTTATTTTGTTTTGAGTCTGATTATAATTTAAAGCTGTTGTCCATCATACACTCTAATCACTAGAACACGCAAATGTTTTGTTTTACTTTATCAAGTGTACTTGTACACAGGCTGCACATGGCAATAAATATGAGTTAAACTTTACTTAATTCTTCAATTATAAACTCACGCTGTTTGGTCAGATGAATTTTTGTCCGGACAGGCAAACTTTTCTATCAGCCTGTCAGGTTGACAGGCACTTTTTGGGACTTTTCAGGAAGCCTGACTAAGTTGTAGAATTGTCCCCTACCGGTTTCACTGGACGGGACTTATGGTTTGCGCTCTGTGTGTCAGTCACTCAGTACAAGTCTGTCAGTCTGTGAGTGTGTCACACTTTTCTGGATCGTGCGATAACTTAAGTTCTTCATATTTTTTCATGAAAATTGAAACATGCATAGATGGCAATATGGACATTATGCAGTGATTCATTTTGCCGTGCGTCCCGCGTGCCAGACGCACGTTTTGTTCTGGGGACGCATCATTCTCAAACATGTGCGTTTTACATGATACCGAGTACGATTCGTGGATATAAGCAAAACGCATGTCAACACCGTCTTGAAAAGTAGAACGGAAGAGACATTACTACATTGGGAATGTATTATGCGTATTTTGATTGGTTGAAATATATCAATTATCCAATCAGTTACGGCGTTTTATTAAAAGTTCGTTGGATAATTAATTTTCTGGCCCGGATGGTAAACAAAGAAAATGCGACCGAAAAAGCTTTTCGATATTGATCCTGAACAATTTAAACTCGCAGTGTAGATATTTATCGATAACACAGCCTCGATGTAAACTATGTGGTTTAAATATGAAGAATAAACAGCGGAAAACACAGTTTGCGTTCGTCTGTTGTGAGCGCAGACACTTATTATTTATTTAGTAAAGCGATGTTATTATACTTTTATGGATTAATTGAGCAGTGTTGGTGTTTCTTAAGTGACAATTAAAATTTGCAATTTCTGAAATAAATAGCATCTTTTATTTGTATACGGTACATACATAATAGTGATACAGGTTGTACAGTATTCCGTCCTATGTTACGTTATGTTACATTCCCTATAATGTTAGTACATATGACAACACAGACATCTGCTATTTATACTGCAGGATGTGAGAGGGGGTTTTCTATACAGAATAAGGACTTGACCAAATTCAGGAACAGATTAACTGTAGCGAAAGAAGGCAAACTCATGAGTGTGAAGTTGTGCAATTTTGCCCTGAATGAATTTGTGGAAAAAGCTCTCTCTGTTTGGAGAAAAAACCAAGCTAGAAGGCTATACACCTTAAATACAGTATGAGTGTTGTTACACTAAATCTGTATTGAAGTTGTAAACCTTTTGACCAAAGAAGAAATTGTATTTTGTCACACTGTTTGAAAGGGCTAATTTTGACCAAAAAATTATAAACACTGGTCATCCAATTTATTAAAAGTCTAGTCAGTCCAAATTGTTAAAGATGTTAAAAGTTCTCTGTTTAAGATGTTGTATGTTTCACTGTTTAATATTAAAAGTAAAACAAACAAAGATTTCACTTGCTATAAACATATTTCTGTTTTTAGCTGTAAAATTGCATAATTTAAAGAGCCCCTGGCTAAGGTGTACCATGTTAAGTAGATTATTTGTAACAAATTTACAAAGACACAATCTGGGACCCATTGTTTTTAGTTTGGACCCATTGTTTAAAAATATGCGAGTCCCAGAGACTCATTGATGTGGATTTCAAAATGAATCACTGCATTATGCATGTCATTTAATTTTGTTCCTATGTTAAAAATTCAGGTTGCTATGGCAACATATTTTTTTAATCTGACAATGGTGGAGCTGGTAGGGGACATATATTGCTTGGCAATAGTCTTGTTATTTATGTATTACTAATTACACTTTATTAAGTATTTATCAACTCTAAATAATTACTCTGTTGGTTACAAAATTGCAAATATTTACGACTTTACAGTATAAAAACCTAGTTTACCAGAGATCTTTGATAACAAGCATTTCCACACTTTTAGTAAAATCATAAGAAATGTGAAGCAAAATCAAAAAAGATGATGACAGAAAGTTGTGTTTTCTTTTTGCAACAAGAATGTGTTTCTGAATCATCACTAAACGATTAACCTAAGAAACCATTCCCTATATATTAAAATTGCACACTATTTCAGTTTTCCTGTCTTATTGCAGACTGTTGCATTGTGGGACTTGAGGAACCTGAAGCTGAAGTTGCACTCATTTGAATCTCACAAAGACGAAATCTTCCAGGTAATGCCATGATGGTATTAGAAAAAAAGTGGATAAATTTGATAATTTAATACACAAGTTATCATTATAACCTTTCTTATAAAGATATATTTGTCAGAAGTTTAATGTGATTACTTATCTAGCCTATATAAATAAACTGCATGTTGTTGTTTTTTGCACATTAAGATTGTTACTAAATGCAAATTTATCTTTTAATAAAGTGTTTGAAAATAGGTTGAGACAAAAAATAGGTTATGCAAGGATGAATTTATATATTTAACTACAAAAAGTGATATTGTTATAAAACACTAGATTATATTATTAATAATGTGACCAAATATTTACAATTACATAAGAAAATATGTTTGAAAACAAACAACAAGACACTGGCAGAGGGTTAGCCTGTATTATGAGCAGTGTTGAAGTATAGCACTGCTGCTTGACAACTGTATGGCTCGACATTAACAGTAGTCCAACTGTCCGCGACAACCAAATTGTTAGTCTGGACAAGTAAATAAAGAATCTGCTAGTCCGACGGGACAAGTGTTCGTTATAATAATTTGATTGCTTAGAAAAAATGCCTTTAAATCCTTTATATATGTGGAGTTTCCACAAAACTTTTTCGATATTTTGTTTACATTTAAACAACAAAGCGCAAGATATTCCGATAGTTCCATTTGATACTACACCGTTCTGTTCAAAAGGGAAGCAACCCTTAACATTTTTCTTTGCCAAGATAACAAGAATATTCTCCCTTGTTAAGAATATGCATTTTACAACACCGGTACACTCTGATCTTACAGACAATTAACGTAGTTACGTCCTCTTTTGTTAATGGCCCAAGGCGAGGGGACATTTTCAGGGAACATTTAGTCAGTCAGTTATGTTAATGCTGTTTAAAATATCAGTTCAGTACTGTACATATACATCACTTTGAACATTTTCTGCTTTATAGTGGCAAAAAACACAAGTTTGTGTCAGGTGTTATGGCTGTGTATAGTGTTAAAAAATCAATAATCTCGAGTTTTCCTGTTATTCTAGTCAGTTCCTTTCTGTATTGAAATTGCCTACAATTATGTTAACATGTATTTTATATGATTTAAGTCTTTATGATTTGAGCATTTTGTCGTATTTCATTATTTTGCAAAGTACTGAGCAGAATAAGATATAATGGTCAGGACAAGTCGCTTTTTGGTCAGGATAAGTAAAATTTTTGTCTACTTGTCCAACCAGACAAGTGGCTTCAAAAGTTAATGTCGAGCCCTGAACTGTATGGGTATTTGAATACATGTTTATTGAAAAGCAAAATAGTTCAACACTTTAAATCATTCAGCGTAAAATCAATGTATAAATTGTGATTATTTGTCACCTCAAAATAGTTTGTTTTCACATGGATTGCTGTTTTTTACTCGTGTATGTTTCTTTGTCTCTGCTTTTTGTCAAGATGAGAGGGGTACCATCAGTCATATACTAAATCCTAATCAAGATTGCCACTCTAATATAAATTGATCTTATAAAGTTAAAATTTTGCGCAGTAAAGCCAGGCAAAAATAATTTATACAAAATGTGTTTGCTTTTAAATTGATAGTAGAATTATATACAGATTTCTCATTAGTAAAAGACTGCATACGTGATCTTGTTTCATGTTATTTATACAAGTATTTGTCAGTTAATGTCTGTCATGTTTTATGATTAAATGTTGTAAATTTTGTGTCACATTTCAAATGGTCCTGCCAGAATACAAAATTCTATGGCATTGTTATATTTTAGTGTCAATACTAAAAATCTAATCATTGTTTGGTTTGATTGCCCTGCCAGGTCCAGATCTCATTATTGTTTGGTTTGATTGCCCTGCCAGGTCCAGTGGTCGCCCCTCATTATGGTTTGGTTTGATTGCCCTGCCAGGTCCACTCATTATTGTTTGGTTTGATTGCCCTGCCAGGTCCAGTGGCCGCCCCATAACACTCATTATTGTTTGGTTTGATTGCCCTGCCAGGTCCAGTGGTCGCCCCATAACACTCATTATTGTTTGGTTTGATTGCCCTGCCAGGTCCAGTGGTCGCCCCATAACTCTCATTATCGTTTGGTTTGATTGCCCTGCCAGGTCCAGTGGTCGCCCCATAACTCTCATTATCGTTTGGTTTGATTGCCCTGCCAGGTCCAGTGGTCGCCCCATAACTCTCATTATCGTTTGGTTTGATTGCCCTGCCAGGTCCAGTGGTTGCCCCATAACTCTCATCGTTTGGTTTGATTGCCCTGTCAGGTCCAGTGGTTGCCCCATAACTCTCATTATTGTTTGGTTTGATTGCCCTGCCAGGTCCAGTGGTCGCCTCATAACTCTCATTATTGTTTTGTTTGATTGCCCTGCCAGGTCCACTCATTATTGTTTTGTTTGATTGCCCTGCCAGGTCCACTCATTATCGTTTGGTTTGATTGCCCTGCCAGGTCCAGTGGTCGCCCCATAACTCATTATTGTTTGGTTTGATTGCCCTGCCAGGTCCAGTGGTCGCCCCATAACTCATTATCGTTTGGTTTGATTGCCCTGCCAGGTCCAGTGGTCGCCCCATAACTCTCATTATTGTTTGGTTTGATTGCCCTGCCAGGTCCACTCACTATTGTTTGGTTTGATTGCATGCCAGGTCCAGATCTCATTATTGTTTGGTTTGATTGCCCTGCCAGGTCCAGTGGTCGCCACATAACTCATTATCGTTTGGTTTGATTACCTGCCAGGTCCAGTGGTCGCCCCATAACGAGACTATACTGGCATCCAGTGGCACGGACAGACGTCTCCACGTGTGGGACCTGAGCAAGATAGGGGAGGAACAGTCAGCAGAGGACGCCGAGGATGGGCCACCTGAACTGCTGGTATGTGCAGAGATAGTGCACTGGTTAACCCATTTATGCCTAGTGGACTTTCCCATCCTTCTAAATTGGATCAATTTATTTTACAAAATTAGGGATGTCTAGTATATTTAATTCTGTATTCAGGGCAACAGATAAGGTTCGTTTTATCGTTTTAACGATTTGTATTTGACAAAAAACGAATAGAAGTTAAAAATCAATCGTACAGAAAACGGTTATGAAAATGGAAAACGAATTGATATCGATTCTTCGTCGTTTTATTTGTTCCGTTTTCCGCCGTACCGTGTTTAATTATAATTAGTGTACTGTAACCTTTAGTGCGGCCGTAATATTTTCAGTTAGTTCATATAAACACCGTTTTGGGCCGGTGTCAATGTAAAAAGTAACTTCCGCCGAAATAAGTTCGGAAAAAGGTTCTCTGTTAAACATCGGGTTAGGAAACTTTCATAAACGGCGTGCGCGCCCAATATTTTACAATTCATTACGAGACCCAAACCGTCGGGAAAAGACATGGTGAAAAGTATACTATCACATTTAATAGCGCAGGTGACATATTCTGAAATATTCGGCTCAAAACACCGCTGCGATTCCGTTTCTCAAAAACTAACAACATCGTGATTTTCACTGGCTTGTCATCGATTGAGAGGGTTGGGCAATGTGAGTATGATCTGAGAATGCAAGGCAGGAGTGTTGAAACTGGTTTTAACAAAATGACTCCATCATCCATTTGTCAATATACAATTAGTACTAATATTTACAAACAACCATTGTCTGTGTGAATATATAATGACTTAATTTGAATAAGAAATGCTGAGCATTATCAATATCCAAAAATGAAGCCCTAATCTGATCCAGATACATATATACGTTTTGATCAAATTGTAAAAAACTTATTGACAAATAGTTTTGAGGGGAAAAAACTAATTGTTACAAAATGCTTGCAGTGAAAACTAATTGACCCAAAATATTATCTGTTGCCCTGATATATTTAGAATATTTTTTACAGAAATTCCTTTAAGCAAACAGCGCAGACCCTGATGAGAAGCCGCATCATGCGGCGTCTCATCTGGGTCTACGCTGTTTGCCAAGGCCTTTTTTCTAGACTCTAGGCATAAATTGGTTAAGTAGAGAGGGCTGCAAAATTCGTCTCACTAGATCGAATCACCTTAAATTTTGGTCCCAGAAAAAATATGATATGAAGAATATTCATGTGGTTGGGTGAACCCATTTTCAGATTAGTCAGCACTTTTACTTTTTATGTCCCCTGTAGGGTGGAATATAGCAGTTGGACTGTCCCTTTGTCTGTCCGTTCCGCATTCCATTTTCCATACTTTTTTACCTTAACACTTTGAGATATTGACCTGATATCTTGTGTCTGAGTACTATATGACTTACAGGTGAAGTGCGAGTTTCGTTTTGGGCCATTGATTTTTTGTGATGTTATGGAGGTTTTTTAAGAACCGCTTTCAGATATGTAGCTGATGTTTGGTATGTGAGTCTATCTACATGACTTACAGATAAAGTGCAAGTTTTCTTCCGGTCCATTGATTTTTGGCAGTTATGGGCCTTGGACTTACAAAAAGTTCTCTAAAATAGCTGCTTTGTGGCCTAAAAGAACTGTAGGGAGAAATATGTTCACAAACACAGGTCTTGATCTTACAAATAGTTGACTGGTAGCTTTATCATTTTAAACTGTCACAGTTCAATGGCTGTGTAATATGTTGATCATAATGCTTACAAGTGAATTTCTGTACAAATTTGGCAATATTTGCATTAAATGTCATTAAAGTTTACATTTTATGTTCTAGGAAAATGTCAATACAAATTGATATTTGTAATGAATTCGAAAATAAAACACGTCTTTGTAAGGGAGCCTAAAAAAACTCAAACCATGAAGTAAGAAAGGGGACATGATTTTGTCAGCTGTAGTGTTACGTTGAGTGTTTTAAAATAGGTTTTTAAACCCTTGCCCTAGGGTTATTTGCTATATTTATGTCAGTTATTTCTCCTCTGTTTAGCTGATTTGCTCCTTTTGATTTGGCTTAATTGCTTCACAAAAAGCAGCTGTTCTTAATTTGAAGGATTCTTAAACATTTCAATTGAAATAAAAGAGTTTTTGTAAACATCGAACTGAAGGTAGAGTATTTTCCTGCCATGTTGTGTTCCTTAACTTACCTGTATTTATTTGAATGAAGGATGCACATGACTCTACCCATTGTTGATATTGCGCATTTGCCTTGTTGCCTCATAGACTGACCAACAGGCATTGTTTAAATATTTTATAGCCAAAATTTTCCTTGATACAGTCTTTTTAATATACATCTATGGAAATCTTGACCTTTCAATGCATCATTTTGCTCTGTTTCTCTTTTGTATATTATTTTAAAATCGGCCAATTGCAGATTAAATTGCAATCAATTTTTTAACAAGTTGTCAATGTACTTAGAGGATTTAACTGCATGGTGTCATTTCAGTTCATCCACGGAGGTCACACAGCCAAGATCTCTGACTTCACATGGAACCCCAATGAGCCCTGGGTGATCTGCTCTGTATCTGAGGACAACATCATGCAAGTCTGGCAAATGGTGAGTAACTGTTAAATAGCTGATCCTCAATCTTTCCCGCTTACTCGTGTGGTAGAGCTCTGGACTTAAAAGTCTGAGGATTGCAGTTTGATTTTCAGTGCTGCCGCATAACTTTTGTGGGGCCTGGTCATTCATTGATTATATGGCAAATAACCTGTAACTTTGTAAACCAGTTGTCATTGAAATGTATGAATATGTATTATTTCTGGTAAACCAACTTAACAGCAACATAATAAGTAGGTTTACTGACTGGTGTGATATTACTGCAACGCTTTTTCTCACCATCTTGGAATTATGTTCCATCAATATCATTGGGAATTTAGCATCAATTTATGTCAAATTGGGAAAATGATCCTTTTATATGCCCTTCACAGAGGAACCGAATATGAGATCACCCTTGGCTGGGGTGTGGATGGATTGGCTGGCTGCACAGTAATTGTTCCCAGTTTCTCAACTGGACAATACTGAAATCACTGCAAGAATATCATACATTTCAGTCATTGTTTGGTATTCATTTAAGCAAGATTTAATTTAAAAAAAGTCTCCATCTTGCTGCTTTTTAGCTCACCTGAGTACATCGTGCTCATGGTGAGCTTTTGTGATCGCCTTTTGTCTGTCGTCCGTTGTGCGACGTCAACATTTGCCTTGTTCACTCTCTAGAGGCCATATTTATTGTCCAATCTTCATGAAATTTGGTCAGAAGATTGGTCTTAATGATATCTTGGATGAGTTCGAAAATGGTTACGTTTGCTTGAAAAACATGGCTGCCAAGGGGCGGGGAATTTTTCCTTATATGGCTGTAGTAAAATCTTTTTAACACTCTAGAGACCACATTTATTGCCCAATCTTCATGAAATTCGGTCAGAAGATTAATCCCAATAATATCTTGGACGAGTTCGAAAATGATGCCGGTGGGTTGAAAAACATGGCCGCCAGGGGGCAGGGCATTTTTCCTTATATGGCTATAGTAAAATCTTGTTAACACTCTAGAGGCCACATTTATTGTCCAATCTTTATGAAACTTGCTCAGATGATTTGTCCCAATGATATCTTGGATGAGTTCAAAAATGGTAGCCTTTGCTTGAAAAACATTGCTGCCAAGGGGCGGGGCATTTTCCCTTATATGGCTATATACGACTATATTAAAATCTTGTTAACACTCTATAGAGGCCACATTTATTGTCCGATCTTCATTAAACTTGGTCAGAACATTCGTCCCAATGATATCTTGGACGAGTTTGAAAATGATGCCGGTTCAGTGGTTGAAAAACATGGCCGCTAGGGGGCGGGGCATTTTTTCATATATGACTATAGTGAAACCTTGTTAACACTCTAGTTATGTTATATATATGTGCTGCTTTAATGTATTCTTACAATGAAGACAATGTTAAGTTAATATCCTTCCTATTTTTCATATTAAACTTGCAATAATCTATAGATTCTTAAAATTAAATAACACCATTAATTCATAACCTCTCTAAAATTATTTATTTAATTCAGTTGCCCAATCTTCATGAACTTTGGTCATAACATTTGTTTCCTGTGTAGTAAAGTTTGGTTTTATTATGTCATTATTATGTACCATTAACTGTATTATTTAATTTTTTATAACACAGAATTTTCATAATTAACACAACTGTTTTAGTCGTGATTACTTATGGTAAGCCTATCAACTAAGAGATAGCTGAAAGAAAGACAACATGTATACAATTTTGCAGTATCTATCTCCCTTGTTTAACCTGCTGAGTCATGTTTCCCAATCTGTTTTTACTTCTGCTCTAGAATTTGTTAGACCCCTTGGTTTCAAAACACTTAAAGGTGAATACTTCCAATGCATATTTTTCTAGTGTAATGACATTTTTGGCTAAGTTGTAATTTCTTGTGTAAATCTGTACTTATTGTTTTGTCACATTTGTTATCAGTTTGTAGCAAATTACAGTCAATCTTGTATTTAGAGACCACTAAAGGGAGTAACCAAAAGTGATCTCTTAATAAAATGGTCTTTAAAAAAAAAAGGCCATTTGTGATGAATGCGGACCTTTGATTTTAAATCCAGATATCGGATTATCTCTTTTTGACACTGCGATTTCTGCTTTTGTAAACAAATGAGTCTAAATGTAAATAAAATGAATAAAACAATTTTTTACTTAAAATAAGTTGTATTTGTTCCCTAATTCTAAATACAATGTTAATGGTTTGCACGGAGAATGGGTTTTTCCGACTCCAAACTCATTCACGATTAAATTTATGTGCACTTTTACTTAGACACTTCCAATACCCGAATTTTCTCATTTAACGTTAATACTTTCCGTTTTGACATTTTAATTTCTGCATGTAAGCATATGTACATAGGGAAATAAATATAACACCTTGATTGAAAACTAAATAAACACGCCTGATTGGAAAATTTGCTAACACAAACTAATTAGCATAATAACAATTACATTTTTTAATGAACAGATTATGCTACATAATACCGATTAGTAGTTTATTTTTTACACCTCTCGAGAACACTGTGAAAATGTTTGTCGCATCGGCGCATTATTTCTGCAATAAAATCGGCGATCAAATTTGTCACTTAACGTCCCAGATAGTAAACTCTTAAACCCGTAGGCTGTTGGCAATATCTCACTGTATTATTCGACACCAAAAATTGATACGCAGTCAGCATTAACACCGGTCAGAACCGGTCATCGAGATAAAGGAAAATCGCTGGTGTGAAATCACAACAAAGGTGTCATCGTTCATGTTATCGGCTTAGATAAACAATCGACACTGATTTGTCCCTGAACGGTCAACAGATTTACCACTTTTACCTTAAAGCGGTCGCTTAATTCAAGACTCGGGCATCAAAATACACTAAAATCAGCGGTCGCTGGTCGCGTAAGACAAAAGTCGCTTAATACAATATGAAAATATAGAATAAACGCTCGGGCGGGATTTAACGTGGTCGCATTAGACAAAAGTCACTTAATTCAAGTGGTTGCAAGCACAAGATTGACAGTAATCTAAAATGGGAACTATTACTGATAAGCCATCTTTGAGAAATTCCCTGCAGATATTGATCATTGCAGTTTGTAACTTTTTACCACTCAGCTTTCTTAGCCAGGTAGTGTCTGATACAGTTAGAAAACCAGCATTAGTTGCCCTGAACAAATTGATAATGACCACAGACTGACAGAATCATGATTCCTAGGTACTTAATTACCCTCTCACTGTGCTCTATGCCAGATGTTAAAATCAGTGGTCAGTAATACAAGCTAGTTGAAGTGTTCAATATATTTTATTTCACAGAAGGAGTATTAAATGCATGTTTTTAACAATTAACAAAAAATATGTAATTTAAATGGGAACTTCATATCAAAACAAGATTCCATAATAATTCACTTTATATAATCATATTTAAGATATGTTAACACATATCAAATGGATACTCTATGAAAACAATAAAGAAATAATTTCAATTGTAAGTTTCTGGAGATAGAAATCAGAATTAGAATAACCTTCAAAGTCAAGATTTACCTTTCTTATTTGCAGAGTTCATTTATCAAGATTTAATCACTCTCAGGCTTTATGTATTAAAACGATGTCAGAAAATTGAAAATAAAACGGTAATGAATGATACACAATATTAATGAAATGAAATGTAAAATCGATACATTTTCATATTTCTAAATTGTTTAGTGTAAAACAGCCTACTGTTGAATAATATGTTTATAAAATTATATTTAAGTTAACGGCAATACCTTTAGTTAATTGAATTACAACCAATCAGCGGTGTCATCCTGACCGGAAATAAGCGTTTGTCGAATAAATATTTCCGCATTACATAAGTGCTCACAAAGTAACATAACCCATAACCATCCCGTGACCGGTTCACTTGCGTAAGCAAAGGAGACCGCAATACCACACCTGGATACGATAGTTGAGTTCGAAAATGGTTTGGATCGGCAAAAAAACATGGACGCCAGGGGGGTCTTTTTCCTTATATTTATATATTAAAAAAGCTTGTGAACACTCTAGAAGTCACATTTTTTGCCTAATCATCATGAAATTTTGTCCAAACATTAGCTATGTGGATGTCTCAGACGAGTTTGAAAATGGTCGTGATAAGTGGAAAAACATGGGCACCAGGTGGTGGGGCAGTTTTCTTTATATGTATAAAGTGAAAACATGTGAACAGTCTAGAAGACACATTATCTTCATGAAATTTGGACATATCTTGGAAGAGTTCAAAAATGGTTCAGGTCTGTTTAAAAAAAAACATGGCCGCCAGGGGGCCATTTGTTGTTCATTCTTCATGAAACTTGGTTAGAACATTATTGTGTTTCATTGATATCTTGGGCTGCAAAGAACAGGTCATTTCTTTTTATCTCAGGTGAGCGACTTTGGGCCTTTCAGACCCTCTTGTTTCTCTCTATAAATGATAACATGTCAAGTGAAACTTAATATTACACAAAGTTCAAAAATGTAAATGTACAACTTTGTATTAGAGCAAGCATATCATGTCAGTTATTTTATGTCATCTTTCTGTTTCACTTTTTATGTCCCCCACTATAGTAGTGGGGGACATATTGTTTTTGCCCCGTCTGTTGGTTGGTCTGTTGGTTGGTTGGTTTGCGCCAACTTTAACATTTTGCAATAACTTTTGCAATATTGAATATAGCAACTTGATATTTGGCATGCATGTGTATCTCATGGAGCTGCACATTTTGAGTGGTGAAAGGTCAAGGTCAAGTTCATCCTTCAAGGTCAGAGGTCAAATATATGTGGCCAAAATCGCTCATTTTATGAATACTTTTGCAATATTGAAGATAGCAACTTGATATTTGGCATGCATGTGTATCTCATGGAGCTGCACATTTTGAGTGGTGGAAGGTCAAGGTCAGAGGTCGAATATATGTGGCCCAAATCGCTTATTTTATGAATACTTTTGAAATATTGAAGATAGCAACTTGATATTTGGCATGCATGTGTATCTCATGGAGCTGCACAATTTGAGTGGTGAAAGGTCAAGGTCAATGTGATCCTTCAAGGTCAGAGGTCAAATATATGTGGCCTAAATCACTTATTTTATGAATACTTTTGCAATATTGAAGATAGCAACTTGAGATTTGGCATGCATGTGTATCTCATGGAGCTGCACATTTTGAGTGGTGAAAGGTCAAGGTCATCCTTCAAGGTCAAATATATAGGTCAAAATTGCTCATGTAATGTCACTTCTGCAATATTGAAGCTAGCAATTTTATATTTGAAATGCATGTGTATCTCATGGAGCTGCACATTTTGAGTGGTGAAGGGTCAAGGTCATCCTTCAAGGTCAAACGTCATATAGGGGGACATTGTGTTTCACAAACGCATCTTGTTAAAACTATGTATTTATCAGTCTTTGAAAACTTCATTTCTTCATCCTTTTTACATACTAAATATAAAACTTGCGTGCTTTTTCTCCATTCTTGACATGTATTTTAATTGCGGACACAAGATTCTGCTTTAATACAGTTTCCGCTTTTTTCTTTTTATTGACAATGCCAAGGTCATGTCTCCCTTTTCAGGCTGAGAACATCTACAATGATGAGGAACCAGATGCCCCCGCTGGTGATCTTGAACAGGCGGCTGCATAGAGACTGAACACTGACACAGAAATGATGAGTGGTAGCTATAGGGAGTAAACACTCGGCACAGTGGAAGCCGTGAAAGAGACTTCACATGCATTAACATCAACTAGTGCGGCCGTTTCCCCCAGAATATTGAACAGTTATAAGTTTTCAAAAGATTTTTTTTTAGAAAATCGTATAATTTTTTTCGTTTCAAGTCTCAGACATATTTATGTTACGCAAAACTGTTGTTGAAACATAATTGGCCTTGTCTGGTGTTGTGTATCAAATAGTTCTACTGAAAATACTTTCTCAAGAAAGAATGTAATGTTTTACTATTGCCATAGCCTTGAAACACTATTAATGAGACTATGTTTTTGGCCTTTAAATCGCTTAGGATTATCAGATACTGTAGATAATAAATGTTTCCAAGTCTGCAATTTTGTACATATTCATTTTCTTATGTTTTATGTTATTATTAACAATGTAATTGGTATGTATTGTTTGTCGGCTGGTGATTTACACATTCTAAGAACTCAGTGCTAGGCAAGTCTTATGCTTTGAGAAAGCATTTTGATTTGAAAAAATCATGTTCATCGTTGTAAAATGTGTGGTCTACACAAATACATGTACTTCAATATTTATTTGAGCTCTTTTGCCTGTGTATCAAAGTGGCTGAATGTTTGATTATGTTCACAGTGTCTAGTAAAGATAGTCATACACTCTAGTTTAACCTAACTGGTTTCTGACACAGGATAAATGTGTGATGTACATTGTTTTGTAAATGTTGTAAAAAAAAACATCATGATTAAAAACTGTCAATTATGTCTCTTGTTGCTTTACAGTGTATGTATGATAAACAGAAGATCACAGAACAATTTAACAAATAATTAACCCTTGGCTAAAAAGAAGTTGTTTTATAATTGTTTGCTTGGAGGAAGTAATTTGTCTAAAGACTCGACTATTATCCAATTTTTCACTTATGTTTGTATTTCAGTGTTTGGGGAGCACAAATTTATGCCCCACACAGAGTAAAAAGCATAAGGCTTTATACTTGTCTGCATGTTTTGAATTCCCCTTTAAAAACTTGGTCAATCTCGCTCAAACTTTTATTGTTTAATGACCTTTATGTGCACATTTTAAGAAGGAAAGGAAATTATAGTTGTGAATATTACTGGCAGAATTATGGCCCTATGTCTGTATTTCCTTTATAGAAAATATAGTCCCTTTTGAATCATATCTATCCACTAAAATAATAACCTTAATGTGTAAATAATCATAAAGAATGAAATTTTGGCTGCAAAGAGCTTTGGCAGAGTTATAACAATTGGTCTGTATTCCCACTAAAGAGTATATAGACCCTAACTGTTGACTTTAATTGGTCTCAATTACCTTTATTTTTTCTAAAGAAATGAATTAGGACCATGATCAGTTTTAATGCCCCCAAAGGAGGGCATATAGTGATCAAACTGTCTGTCTATCACACTTTGCGTTTAGGTTTCGAAAAAATGCTCATAACGTTATACTACTGATGAAAACATTTGCTTTGAAAGTATAGAAGGGACACAATTTCAAATTAATCGAAATCGGTAACCTTACAATGCCTTTAGTTGAATGAATACATTCACATGTATATACGACGTAAAATACGTTTAGCAACAGCATTTGTAAGGATATACCAATTTTTTAAAATAAACTAGAGAGTATAAATACATGTGTATTTTTCAAACCTTTTTCAAATATACTGGTTACAACACTATCAGAGTTGCAAGCGGATATTGATTCATGGAGATCTGATCGTAGGTTCTGAAATTTCCTGAACGTGTAAAAATAATACAATTTTGCACTTGGCAATCCCCGCGTTTTTATATATGTTGGTTATATTTAAACACGGCGCAAAGGGACCAACAGTTATCACTGTCATCAACAAAGTGTTAAATAATAAAATTAGCTAAACGGTGAAACATACCGGAACATATTACAGCTAACTTAAATGCACAAATCAATTAACCTGCAGCAATTTATCTGTTTATCTGATACTTTTGTCTTTGATACAAGTGTCTATCAATTATGACACAATGATACTACAAATCGATTAGAAATGAAACGATAAATCAGCTACAGTGACGTTCTGAAATGCCTCTGGGAAAACGTTCAAAACGCCTATCTGACAAAGCGCACGTACGCCATATTTTATTCAATGTATTCTATGATACAATCTGAAGAAGTTTTAAATAACGTATAAAGCAAGGTGGTATATTGGGCGTAAATACCATGATATATCCGGCAAATCTTCGAGTCTCGCGATTTTGGTATGCAGTTATTGTGAAGTTCTGCCAAAATTAAACATACGATATTTATATGTAGTTTTAGTCTGGTAAAAAAGAAGAATCAATTTGACGATTTTGCGTCAGTTAAACTAAAGGCGGCCGTAGGATTAGATATCGTACATATATGCCGACGACTACCATTTATTTGTTAATTCCGTAGCCCTTCTCGAGGCACAGACCTACGGTCGTACGAGTATTATTATCGAATAAGCTTGACGGCAACCGGCCTTCTCGAAAGCGATGCGAAAGCGAATATGACTAGATATATTTAACCAACCGGCATTACAAAGAAGAAATTATTGCGTTCCCGAACTCTTGTTGGCGACATGCCAATTTACACTAGACCGAAGAACTGTAAACGTCCATCCATTTTCGCAGCTTTAAACATTTTTGTCTTTAATCTGATTCATTATTTTATCATTTGGAAATCTACACGCAACATATCTGTTTCTAATTGTATTGAGTTAGTTGTCACTACCAATGTTGTCGAATAAAACAGATGACTGACCGAT
Organism: Dreissena polymorpha; assembly: GCF_020536995.1. Classification (NCBI taxonomy): domain Eukaryota; kingdom Metazoa; phylum Mollusca; class Bivalvia; order Myida; family Dreissenidae; genus Dreissena; species Dreissena polymorpha. Next base: position 47,978,452 of record NC_068366.1, on the reverse strand, counting down.
ATAGTTTTGCCAACTTCAAAATGTGAACACATCAATTCGCTTGCAGCAAATCATTTCTCATCGATCTTAATCGATCAATCTTATCAGATCTTGCACGTAGTCCTTTGTAGTTTGAAGCAAATTGAGCTATACAAACCGTGTACACGTTTCCGGTAAATCGGACATCGGACATAATTGCAATCCAGGTAATATTTTGCTCCATTATTTTATTTTCTGAATATTGTACATGTGTTAAAATAGCCGTCATGCATTTAAAGCACATCAAATAATGGGAATTCTTACAATTTTGATAATACTGTGATGTTTTACTCGCAAACGTTTGTAACTTTCAAATCGCTCAGTACAACCGCGTCTTAATACAAATACTATAGTAAAAATGTTTTCAAATGTTAACATTTATCCACAGCAGATTCATGTTCGGCGTTGCGTGGCACACATACGCTGTTCTTGATGTTCAAATGTTATGATTACAACAGGACATGATCGACAATGGAGCTGGGCTTTATAAATTGCACGGTTCTGCAAGGAGGTCACATATCCTGCAATGGCACACTGTACGAAATACCAGAAGCCAACCTGACCGCTGATGACCAGCAATTCTGGATTTACGTGCTTATTTACGCCACACTTATACTGTTTGCTGGTATGTTATTGTACATGATTGTTTCTTATGTTATTGCTTGTGTTTAAAATTAAATCAGAAGGTACCGTACCTTCAATGACGGCATATTGTGTGTGGCTTTCAACGGGAAATAAACTCTTTGAGAATTGCGTGGGTCAATACAGCGTTATCTTGTGCGGTACTTGGGCAAAAGTCAAAGGCTTGAACATCACTTTAGATTTTTGATAGGAAGTATTGCCCTTATAAATTTGACCCCTGACAAGATTATCACATCAGAGTATCCGTTTATTTAAAGGGGCCGTCCAACAGATAAAGCGTCGTGCGACGCGAAACGATATTTTGGAAAACTACGAGGATTGCTTATATAGCTAAACAATACATCCGCTCGAAGCATGAGCATGGGTGGTCGAGTGGTCTAGACGGGAGACTTTTTACTCCAGGAGTCAGTGGTTCAAGCCCTGTTGAGGTTACTTTTTCCTTTTTAAAATTGTATTTGTTTTTTTTTTACTGGAGATTTTTTGTTTAAATTTATGATTATGAAGCATTTAAAGCATTTAATGACAAGCTTCAATACATGCCAAAATCTGTTGGACGGCCCCTTTAAATGCAATACAGGATTGTTATGTGACTAATGAGGTATGTTGAGGTATGTTGTTGATGGTTCGTACACAAAAATTTTAAGCCTCGCTCTGGGAAACGGGGTTTTAAACATTTGCGTACAGATTAATCAGGGACGACACTTTTCTTCGATTTTCGCTAAGAAGGACATTCTTTAAACGATAAAATAAAATAAAAGCAAAATGTAATCAGGTCATTCCTTATTAGCATGTCGGATGACACTTTTCATTTACTGCATAGTAAGCCCGATTTCCAAGACCATTGCGTAATTACATATTTTAACATAACTTATAAACTTCATGTAGAGCTTTGTCTCAAACCTGAGTAATACCAGCGCGCCTGTTTTTCAGAAATTCAAGAGCAACTAATTAAGGAATGCCTGGATCATTGGACATGAATCAGCGTATTGCACATATGCATTTCATGATGATTGCATTTTTCACGTTTCAATTCCATGGCTTTAGAAGCGTGAGAGAAGTTCGCTCAACAAACGAATACACTTTATGGAGACAAACATATTGAAAACAGACAAATAGGCCGACATAGTGGCTCCGATATAATAAAGTTCAAGCTTCGTTCGCTGTGGTGATAATAAATCACTGCACCTCACTAATAGTTATTTAAAGTGAACGTATCCACTGTTCGTAATTATAACGACACTTAAAAGGATCCTAGTATGTATGTATACATTATGATCAAAAGATGAAATAACATAACTGATGAAAAATGTTTAAAACATGGGTGCATGAATGGTTACTAAACGATCGAAATAGTAAAATAATATAAAAGCGTTGACACGCTTTGGATCGCTAATTTGGAAAATACGAACCGATATATTAATAAAACAGCGTTTGAAATACGCCATTTATTTCAGTAGTTTAAATGGTCCGTTGCTATTGTCATCGCGTTAGATTTTGCCTACATAAGTCACGAGTCTTAATCAAATTGAACTTTGTTATTTTTTAGCCTACTTCTGTCTTACAACTATCATTATTTAACACTGTTCCAAATAGTATATATTTGTAGGTAAATATACTCACTTGCATAAAACTAAAAAATCTGTGAACAAGTCACTTAACCCATTTATGCCTAGCGTCTAGAAAAAAGGCCTTGGCAAACAGCGTAGACACAGATGAGACGCCGCATGATGCGGCGTCTCATCAGTGTCTGCGCTGTTTGCTTAAAGTGATCTCTGTAAGTTATATTCTAAATATAGAAGTAAATATACTATACATCCCTAATTTTGGAAATACAGTGATCCAATTTCGAAGGGTGGGAGAGTCCACTAGGCATAAATGGGTTTAAACATTGCCTCTGTCCAAAGGTCTAATGTCCGGGCTGACTCTCGGACTATTGTCACTGGACTTAGAAACCCTGAAAGAGCTGAAATACAACGGCACCCCTTCCGAGAAGAGAAATGCGAGAAAGGTCCTGCCTCTCGTGAAGCGCCACCACCTTCTGCTGATCACACTGTTGCTAAGCAACGCCTCTGCTGTGGAGGCCATGCCCATCTTCCTAGACCATATCTCGACTCCGGTGATCGCAGTGTTTGTGTCTGTTACAGCAGTCATAGTATGCGGAGAGTAAGTGTAAATACTTGTATTTAATGTTTTATTGCGAAAATATAATAGAACTAAGTTAATAACCATAAATGAAAACGTAAGAAATTTACCGTTTCCAATATACATGTATAGATGCAGCAAAATGTAAAGACTCTACTTGACATGATTTTGATTGGCGATATGTGAAGTCAAGGCGCGTTATTGGCATACTGATTTATATTTACTTTAACGTTCTCTGAAATAAATAATGAGTACAGATTTGCTTAAACAAAGAAAAAAACACATAACTTTTTGACATGTTGATTTTTTTACTGTTCAGTTTGTAACAGCACTGGGCTGGTTTCTGTAATTGTTGCTCATGTAGCATTCACGTACATTGTACATCTAGTTACTTAAGCTAAGTGAAATTAATTGTATAACATGAATTTGATTTGTATTTTTGACCGCTAACATGCATTTTTGAGCAGCAATTCAAAAACATATATGTCATTCATATAATGCACATAGGACGTTGTAGTTCTCATTTCCAGAGTTGTCCCTCAAGCCATTTGTGCAAGATACGGACTTCCAATATGGGCGTTCTTTTCTCCGTAAGTTATTCTTCCAGTAATGCATTACAGTTTTGTCCATAAGACAATTTAAGAAATTTGATGTTACCACTTATTTCATTTGTATTTATTTTTGGATCAACGCTATTTGCCTTGTTAGTTTTATTTATTTGCATCTTGCAAATACTTATCTACAAATAATTTATAAAGGTTAACCCGGGATTTTGAAATTGAACAAATATTCAACAAAGAAATTTGAAGAGTTTACAGTATACTGATATGTTTAATTGTTTATCATATACTGTTTGTTGTTTTAAAATGAGGTTTGCGTTGTTTGTTTGTTTCAGTTTGGTATATTTCCTGATGTGTGCTTTGTTCGTGATAGCATGGCCCATTTCTAAAATACTGGATTGTCTGCTCGGAGAAGGGCATACCGCCTTGTACAGGAGGGCACCGGTACAGGTATGTGTATGCAGTAAGGGCCATACACATTGTTTATGTAGAGTCCACTTGTATAAGAGTCGTTTTCTAAAAAAAAATGGGCTTAATGCATGTGCGTATAGTGTCGTCCCAGATTAGCCTGTGCAGTCCGCACAGGTTAATCAGGTACGTCACTTTCCGCTTAAACTAGATTTTCGGTAAAAAGGGACCGCCTTTAAACGAAATATACCATTAAAGCGGTAAGTGTCGTCCCTGATTAGCATATGCGGACTGCACAGGCTAATCTGGGACGACACTTTACGCACATGCATTAAGCCCAGTTTTCTTAGAACAAGGCTCATATAAACAACCAGGCATGCAAAATCAATCAGCTAATCAATAAAAACATTTTTCATAAAAATATACACAACCTCCACCGCATTAACGGTCGATAACGTTTATATCAAGTTATTTATTTAAATTAAATGATTCTGTGTTAATTTTTAGCAACGATATATGTTTGTATATGCCGGCAAATATAAAGATGATAGTCTATTAAAATTACTATCCGTTAAAGTTTTAAGAATATGAATACCGAATTACATCAATAAATGCTCGCATAAAATGTGCATAAATACTAATTTTGAGTGTATGAGTATTGAGGCTAAATTCATCGTGCATTTGCGTAATATCGATTCTATCTCAGCGTATGTGAATCTAAACAAATCAGATTCTTCATGAAACAAATGTAAACTCTAAATATCTCTTTGTATTTATCGAATAAATGGCATATTGGCCCTTTAAACAGTTTCAGTTTTGTCTTCCGACAATGCGGTTAATTTCATCTTCTCAGTGCGGACTTGGTGAGTGATCTTGTACTATCCTTCAAAATGGCACAATTTTGCAAGATTTATTTCTAAATAGGTCATCATTTATATCCATACATATGCAAGTTGAGCACTACACACATATGAATACTGCATCGTTGCGATTGGGAAGAAACCAACTACTAGTACATAATTTTCGCTTTTCAGGGAGCCTTAGATCAGGATAAAAAGGCAGCTCAAGATTTGTATACGCCAAGTGAGCACGTGTTGATGCTGGACATAGAGGCGAGACTGGACGCAAAAACCATGAACGAGGTAATGTATAATTGCCATAGTTCTATCTCTGAATGTTCAAAAACTTAACTCATTCATGCCTAGTGGACTCTCTCATCCTTCTTAATTGGATCAATAATTTCCAAAATTAGGGATGTCTAGTATATTTATTTCTATATTTAGAATATTTCGTACAGAAATTCCTTTAAGCAAACAGCGCAGACCCTGATGAGACGCCGCATCATGCGGCGTCTCATATGGGTCTACGCTGTTTGCCAAGGCCTTTTTTTCCAGACGCTAGACGTAAATGGGTTAAGGATAGCAGTTCACAAGGTAACAAATGTCTGCATACTGTAGCATGCTATAAATATACAAATATGTTAACTCTGTTTGCTTCGTTCGGCGTTCTCGAAAAACACAGGAATACGTTCTTTAATAAATAAACGCTTCAGAGACCATGGTAAGCCATTCCATGTATTTATTGTAGCGTTTGACTGGCATATGTGTTTGCTTCGTTAATGTTATTGAAATAATGCTCGGAGTCCAATTACTTTTGTGACACTCGAACGTGTTTTCAAGACAATTATTAATATTTTTGCGTTTTCATTGCACAGATTATCTACCAGTCCCAAGCAAGCATTCCTATCTACGAAGGTTCGAAGGACAACGTTGTCGCTCTACTGGCGGTCAATTCATTGCTCGGACTGAACACTGCAAAGCCAACGCCTCTGAGAATGCTGGTGGAGAATGGAACAGCCAAGCCGATCCAAAAGACCGACAAAAATAAAACAAAGCATAACCTGTATAATGAGTTCAAAGAAGACAGTTGTATGCTGCGTTAAACAACGATGAGTGTTCTAATAGTGACAGTATTCACAGTTTTATTTAAGGACTGATTATTCATCTTGGGACTCAAGAGTGCGTTTTTGAAAGCATGTGGATTTTAGTATCTAATATGAGGTGACAATGATAGGTCTGGTTATAGTCATAAGTTTAATGTGTTGAAATGAGTTGCTTGCAATATTGGATGCAATTTCGGGTGTGTTTTTTGTGTACGACTCAATTATATGTATTTTCATATGTATTCTTATTGAAAAATTCATTGTCGTGAACAATAGGTATTTGCGATATGAATATTGACATGTTCACTTAAAAATAGCGTATGTTGTCAATACATTATTGACATCATATTCTTGATTTGGAAACTGAATTTTACGGATGTCTACTTAAATAGTATGTTATAACATATTGGACTGAACATTTATTGTATCATGCAAATTATACGTAAATAAGGTTTGCATAAACATAAACATATACGCTGTATAGTTTGATTACTGCAAATGTCACAATGTTAGCAACCTCGCCTGTTATGGTATGTATACATGTACTATTAATAAATTGTTGTATGTTTACTATAAAATAATACGGATATATTGAGTGTTACTTCGCTCACTAATTGTTCGTTCCTTGTATAAAATCTTGCTTGACATAAACATCTATTCCAAACTGTCCCCCATGCTCTCTATCAAATATAACCTGGCAAGATAAAACAAGCAAAAGCAGTTTGTGGATCATTAAATTTCATAGACAGTTTCAGCATTTCGTTTTAGTTAGTACCACACGTTTCAAGTCAGTTCACTCTTAGCTACCATAAACCTGATAACTGCCGCAGCTGCCGCATCTGCCGCATCCGCGCGAGAAACAGTTGTATACTTTATGTAAGAGGTTTGAGTTCTTCAACTACATATATTCATTCACAAATGGAAACATAATGTGAATATCGTGTTAAATGGAATATTTTTGAACGGAGCGTATATAGAAACAAATCTGTAAACAATTTTTGTATTATAAGTGTCGCGGAAGACAATGTTTATGAATGATTAAAATAATCCACTATCTGCTGCGTCTTAATGACGTAGTATTTTTCTCAGCACATGTCATTCATAATCTGAGGCTATTAAAAGATGCGGGAAAAATTAAACTACTGCTGATAAACAAGTATAGGGGGATGTCCATTAAACTATCACACGACTATTGCGTAACCTCGTTCATAGTGCATGCTACTACAGCGGGGTCAAATTTGATATGTCTGGGAAACGTTCTTTTTTTCTCAACAAATAGCGGCGAACTTTTGTATTCACGGGTGCTAACAATTCAATACTAGAAGGTGAAGTTTGTTTATATTCACAGTTCTCAATTTATAAAACGTTTAACATGAGTTCACCAATAACTACAGATATACTATAGACAACAACAAAAATGCTTTATAATCGCTAAAACCGAATATAAAAACAGCTACATGTAAATATAACAATAAATATCTTTTAAAAAGGTAGTCGGCGTAAATGCTGACTTTGAAATAAAGTTTGCAATTTACGTTTCTAAATAATTAAATTGAAAACAAACGTTTAACTATTGTGTTTTTTTTTTCATTTGATAGTCGCATATTCACCGCAAGAAATGTGTGTTATCATTGTCAAACAACACACTAGTGTAAGTAGTTAAAAAATATACTACGAGAGTGCACATCATATGTATCCTCCGATGCCTTATTATGGGTGTATTTCTTTACCATTGAAATATATCGTATATTAATATTTGATTTACACGCAGTTTTCTTTCGACACATTAAAATCACACTTTCATAGCCGCGTCATGCGAAAATGGGTCTTATGTCGTTTCGGCTAACCTGTGCATTTGAGCAGTCTGGTCAGAGGCGATGCTGTTCGCTATAAAATCAATCAATGTGTTTTAGTCTCATTATGTATCTCCTGACAAGACTGAGAGATGTGCATGCTGAGTGGGCTATATATATGATGGACGCATATGAAATAAGACCCATTTTCGCATGACGAGGGTCATTAAAAATCTCATTGCGAATTGTAAATGGCACATTTAAGCACAATGCTGTTCGATACAAAATTGAATTCAAAGAAGCAAACTGGTAAATACGGGCATCCTATCCAGGCGTTTGTGAACGATTTCCAGACGTGCTGACAGAGTACGGCAAACGTTTGTGGTTGGATAATTAAACGACTTATCGTGACACTATACTACTAGTATTTCGGTAGCGTTTGTTTTCTCATCTTGAAAGCAAAACTGTTTATCGATAGTATATTATATATTTCCCGGACGATTTAGTAAACGAGTACTGACCCTGAAATTCTGCGAGATGGATTTTAACGCGTAATTGTAACTGGGCCACAATTTGTGTCGTTTGAAAATACAGAGAGCAGTCCGGAATTCCTTACACTGAACAGTGCTACATCCTTTACGCTTAGCACAGACGCAGTGATGTAGCCAGAGTTCAGAGATTTTATTTCGAATCAGCCTATGCAATATTCGAATATATTGATGCGTGTCTGCTGGCGTTATGTAAAAGTCATTTAAGGTAAAAAGCTGGGTAAAACAGCTGCGCCAAAAAAGCGCATTAGTGCTCTATATCCATGTTAGGACAGAGTTGTTGACACAGTGTGAACTGGTAGGATAACAAGTATGCATAAACAACAAAGTACGGGTCAACAGGGCTGTCTTTATGACTACCTAATTTTATGAGTAAAAAGTATTGCTCGCAGATTTTTTTAAATTTATTTTCAACAATTATCTTATTGTATAATATTTTAAATTGAATATGATGGTGATTGCAGATTTGCTTTACAGTCAGTTCTCATTACCAACTATAAATTAATTTTTTGCTTTTATTTAACGTTCTAAAATAAGCAACAGTGAATTTTTATACGTTTAATACTGCTAAATGTGTACAATTAAGTTCATTTGTAGAGCTCTGAAGCTGATGTCCTATTCAAGGGAACTCCTTGATATAAATTCATTTATTTCATCAAACTTGGACTTCGACGATGATTCGATTTTATCATGAAACAATGCGGAACCTAAAAATTGTGCATGCGCAATATGGTACACAGATCACACACACACACACCTTTATATTGAAAACAATCATCGAATCTCTGCGAAACATTGCCAGTGTTGTAAATGACACGATCTGAAAAAATGGTGTTTATGGCAACAACTCAAAAATATATCGGCGTTTTCAAAATAATAATTTATATGTGTTTGCGGATTTTGGACAATGGTAATCATGCATGTGACAATCCGAAAAGACTATGCGGCGTGAGATACCTTCAATAGATATGCTTTCCGCCAAACTCCATTCAGAGAGACGGTGTGCAGATATTACTTTGAAATTTAGCAGTTTTTATCAAAATATAAACGATGACCGATATGGAATAGCAGAATGGTCGATTTTGTAGGAAACTTTTAACCGGCCATGCGGATTCTTTGATAACGGATAGCATTTCGATAACAAACAACAACAAAAGCCACGCGCGAGAGGTGCGTTTTTCAGCTTCTTAGCATTAATTTTCTGTTCCTTGGGTTTTCAGACGCGGAACAGGGTTTGGACGATTAATGGTAAAGCACAAGAAACTCGCGGACAAAACGGTTGATTTGATGAAAAAAATATGTCTATACATGTTACAACATATAAAAGTTGTTATTTACTGGCGTATTCGATGAAATTCAAATGTTTAAACTTTAAAGAGTCGGATGCCACATTTTCATGTACACTTTTAGCAAATCATCTCAATGGCGATGAAACTTCTGTTGCCGATTACCCGGCACATTTAAACAGGTGTAACGCACACATTTTAGTGAACCGGAAATGCAAAATTCGCTGTAGTATACTGTTGTAGTAAGCAGGCAATAATTAACACATTCTGAACCAACGTAAATTTAAACGAATCACCGCAAAGTTGCTACCGTAATTACTCTAAGTTTTCGACACTTAAACATATTGTTTTTCTTGTCTGAAAATTTAGATACGAAAAATATTCAAAAGTATGGATGTCCGAAAATTTAGAGACATGTATGTTATGTTTGTTTGTCAATTATTAAAATGAAATAAAACCAATTAATAAATGTGCAATAATTTTATTGTGTTGTAATCTACTTTCTCTGCTTTAAACTAAATACAACTTCACTGATTTACAATATCTTAATTGAGATGGTATATAAAAACGTTATAAAAAAAACAACCATACTGCTTCCTGAATACGATATCATTTCAAATGCTGTTGGGTGAAACAATTGTTTATTACAGGTTAAGAGGTATTCATGGTAATCTACCCAATAACGCAATTGTAATGGTCCATTGCCCTCAGGGCATTCTATATTAGGTTAAAGGACCTCAATCCGGTTGTAAAACTCCATGCTCGAAGGGTTCCAGGTAAGCGAAAACAGGGCGGAAATCTAGTAAACTAGCTTTGTAAAATATACTGTCCGAAAAATTGGAGTCATTAATAATAGACGAAAACCCGTATGTCTGAAAATGTAGAGTCACGAAAAATAAATATTTTGGCTAAAAAAGGGGGTGTCCGAAAACTTAGAGTTTCCGAAAACTTAGAGTAAATACGCTAATCTTTCTTATCCCTTCGTAATATTAGAATGATTTTGTTATTCATGGCATATTCAATTAAGAAACAACATCATTTAAACCTGACTATTTTGGGTGAAGTTTCAATTTATATTAAGTATATCTATGTTAACGTTGACGCTTATGAACATTTCTCTTTATGTCTGCTTCCGTGGTACTACACCGGCCGGCCTACAACATATCAGAGTGCAAGATTTGCTAAAAGTCTTCTTTATCAGACGTGTCCGTTAGTCTACAACATGATGCATACCATCATTAAAACATGCTCTATCTACGTTCATATTTCATTGAATACTATCAACATTTCAGTATTTTAAGCACAGTATTTACTCTACATGCTAGAATAGCTAACATCTTGGTAAGAATAGTAACAATGCTAAAAACCGCATTCAAGTCAACGATATAACTCGGATATCAGAATGCCTGAGTTCTGAGCCTCCGTTATCCGATGTGCCCTCTATCGGGAATAAAAGTGTCTACAACATCATGCATTCCACCTATTAAAACATGCTCTATCGTCGTTTTTATTTGATTGTGAACCATCAAAGTTTCAGTTTTTGAAGTACAGCAATCACTCTACATACTGGAATTTCAAACACTGTAGTGCAATATTTCTAATTTATGTTTATTTTGATGAAATATATACTGATCACCCAGTTTGCGCTGTTTTCCGATGGAAGGTTCTCATATTTGGCAAAAATCTACCATTCTTGATTGAAATTCTTCCTTCACAAGAGACGATATACAAGTGCCATCTAATATCGCACTATCCGCACGACTAGCATGTTTTAAGGAATGGCATTTTTTCATGTCAAACTAAGAGTAATTATTATTATACATATTATTGTTGTACGCAGAAATGATTTTGTGTCTCGAAATATGTGCATATTCAGACGTTAAGCTGTGTTACCTTACAATCTTCAATCGATCATGCGACTTTTTTGTTTTATTGTTTTATGTGCTGTATGTTTGACCATTCAACAGACAATACAATCAACGATCAGTATTTCTTTTGCAATTTTAAATTACATACAATTTGTGAAAAAAAGGATTGGTCTATACAATTACATTGTACCTTTAAATCGGTAAAACAGTTCACATTTGCATTTTCGAATATACAATTTCTAAAATTTAGTCACATAGTTATAATTTGAAACAAATAATAAACTGGTGTTGCAAAGGCTCGAGATGGGAGATCGTCATCTTAGCGTCCGGATGGTGGTGGACGGGTGGGCCTTCCACTACCGCCGCTACCGCCGTTATCTCTCGTGTTGGGTGCCCGCTGGGAATAAAATAAAAACAAGAGGGCCATGATGGCCCTGTATCGCTCCACTGCTGAAAAAAGGCTGAAACAAATATTCTCTGCAGGTGCAAATACTTAAATATAGGCCCTATTTAAGCACATGTACACTTTTGTGACCCCCTATGCTTGGTCAAATTTAACCCCAGGGGCATAATTTGAGCAAACTTTGTAGAGGACTACTATATCTCACTACATGTACATACAAAATATGGTAGCCCTAGGTCCTAGAGTTAAGGTCAAGAATATTTTAAAAGTTTTCACAAAATAAGCAAGATATAAGCGTATATAATGTTCAATTTTGTGACCCGCGGGTCAGGGTCAAATTTGACCCAAAGGGCATAATTTGAACAAACTTGGTAGAGGACTATAAGATGTTACTGCATACCAAATTTGGTAGCCATAGTCTGAATGGTTTTCAACAAGAAGATTTTAAAAGATTTCACAAAATAGGCGCTTTATAAGCGTTAATTCACTTTCGTGACCCCCCAGGGCAGGGTCAAAGTTGACCCCAGAGGCATTATTTGAACAAATTTGGTACAGATTTATTAGATGTCTTTACATACCAAATTTGGTAGCCCAAGGCCCAATGGTTATGGACAAGAAGATTTTTAAAGTTTTCACAAAATAGGCCCCATATAAGCGTATGTTCAGTTTTGTGACCCCCCGGGCAGGGTCAAATTTGACCCCAGGGGCATAATTTGAACAAACTTAGTAGAGAACTGATAGATGTCACTACATGCCAAATTTGGTAGCACTATGCCTTCTGGTTAAGGACAAGAGAATTTTTAAAGTTTTCACAAAATAGGCACTATATAAGCATATAATCGATTTTGTGGCCCCCAGGGCAGGGTCAAATTTGACTCCTGTGGCATAATTTGAACAAACTAAGTGGAGGACTATACAATGTCACTACATACCATATTGTGTAGCACTAGGCCTAATGGTTATGGACAAGATTTTTTTTTAAAGTTTTCACAAAATAGGCAATATATAAGCATATGTTCAATTTTGTGACCCCCCGGGGCAGGTTCAAATTTGACCCCAGGGATAAAATTTGAACAAATTAGGTAGAGGACTATAAGATGTCACTACATACCAAATATGATAGCCCTAGGCTGGATGGTTATGGACAGAAAGATTTTTGAAGTTTTCACAAAATAGGCCATATGTTCCATTTTTTGATCCCCCAGGGCAGGGTCAAATTTTACCCCAGGGGCATAATTTGAACAAACTTGGTAGAGAACTATAAGATTTCACTACATACCAAATTTGGTAGCCCTATGCCCAATGTTTATGGACAAGAAGATTTTTAAAGTTTTCACAAAATAGGGGCAGGATCAAATTTGACCCCAGGGGCATAATTGGAACAAACTTGGTAGAGACCTATAAGATGTCACTACATACCAAATTTGGTAGCCTTACACCCAATGATTATGGAAAAGAAGTTTTCAAAGTTTTCACAAAATAAGCCCTTTATAAGCATATATTCAATTTTGTGACCCCCGGGACAGTTTCAAATTTGACCCCAGGGGCATAATTTGAACAAACTAAGAACAGAAATATTACATGTCACTACATAACAAATTTGGTAGCCCTATGCCATACGGTTATGGACAAGAAGAATTTTGAAAGTTTTCCCACAATAGGCCTTATATAAGCATATGTTCAATTTTGTGACCCTCGGGGCAGGGTCAAATTTGACCCCAGGAGCATAATTTGAACAAACTTGGTAGAGGACTATAAGATGTCACTACATACCAAATTCGGTAGCCCTACCCCCAATGTTTATGGACAAGAAGATTTTGAAAGTTTTCAAAAAATAAGACCTTATATAAGCATATGTTCAATTTTGTGACCCTCGGGGCAGGGTCAAACTTGACCCCAGGGGCATAATGTGAAAAAACTTGGTAGAGGACTATAAGATGTCACTACATACCAAATTTGGTAGCCCTAGGCCCAATGGTTATCGACAGAAAGATTTGAAAAGTTTTCACAAAATAGACCCTATACAAGCATATGATCAATTTTGTGACCCCGGGGCAGGGTCAAATTTGACCCTAGGGGCATAATTTGAAGAAATTTGGTAGAGGACTATAAGATGTCTCTACATACTAAATTTATTAGCCCTAGGCCAAATGGTTATGGACGAGCGATTTTGAAAGTTTTCACAAAATAGGCCTTATATAAGCATATGTTAAATTTTGTGACCCCCGGGGCAGTGTCAAATTTGACCCCAGGGGCATAATTTGAAGAAATTTGGTAAAGGACTATTAGATGTCTCTACCTACCAAATTTGATAGCCCTAGGCCCAATGGTTATGGACGAGAGGTTTTTGAAAGTTTTCACAAAATAGGCCTTATATAAGCATATGTTCAATTTTGTGACCCCCGGGGCAGGGTCAAATTTTACCACAGGGGCATAATTTGAAGAAATTTGGTACAGGACTATTAGATGTCTCTACATACCAAATTTGATAGACCTAGGCCCAATGGTTATGGACGAGCAGATTTTGAAAGTTTTCACAAAATAGGCCTTATATAAGCATATGTTCAATTTTGTTACCCCCGGGGCAGGGTCAAATTTGACCCCAGAGGCATAATTTGAAGAAATTTGGTAGAGGACTATTAGATGTCTCTACATACCAAATTTGATAGCCCTAGGCCCAATGGTTATGGACAAGAAGATTTTGAAAGTTTTCACAAAATAGGCCTTATATAAGCATATGTTCAATTTTGTGAACCCGGGGCAGGGTTAAATTTGACCCCAGGGGCATAATTTGAACAAACTTGGTAGAGGACTATTTGATGTCTCTACATACTAAATTTGATAGCCGTAAGCCCAATGGTTACGGACGAGAAGATTTTGAAAGTTTTCACAAAATAGGACTTATATAAGCATATGTTCAATTTTGTGACCCCCAGGGCAGGGTCAAATTTGACCCCAGGGGCATAATTTGAAAAAATGTGGTAGAGGACTATTAGATGTCTCTGCATACCAAATTTGATAGCCCTAGGCCCAATGATTATGGACGAGAAGATTTTGAAAGTTTTCACAAACTAGGCCTTATATAAGCAAATTTTCATTTTTGTGACCCCCGGGGCAGGGTCAAATTTGACCCCAGAGACATAATTTGAACAAATTTTAAAGAGGTTCACCTCAGGAACATTCCTGTGAAATTTCATCAGAATTGGACTAGTAGTTAAGGAGAAGAAGATGTTTTAAGGAAAAGTTAACGCACGCACGCACGCACGGACGCACGGACGTACGCACGACGGACACAGGACCATGACATAAGTCCCGCTGGCCTCTGGCCAGTGGAGCTAAAAATAAAACTACTACTACCAATCCTATTAATATTATTATTATTATTATTATCATTATTACTACTACTACTACTACTACTACTACTACTACTACTACTACTACTACTACTACTACTACTACTACTACTACTACTACTACTACTGCTGCTGCTACTACTACTACTACTACTTCTACTACTACTGCTTAACTGCTACTGCTGCTTCTGCGGCTACTGCTGCTACAGCTGCTGCTACTACTACTACTACTACTATTACCACTACTACTACCACTGCTACTACTACTACTACTACTACAACTACTACTACTACTACTACTACTACTACTACTACTACTACTACTACTACTACTACTACCTACTACTACTACTACTACTACTACTACTACTACTACTACTACTACTACTACTACTACTACTTCTACTACTGTTACTACTAATACTATAAATGAAAATGTCTCACTGTTCCTGCTGGCTTTTGCGCGGGAGCTTTTGTCGACTTCGGCCTGCCCTTACCGCCACCCGCCTTCTGGGACGCACACAGCATTACTGCACACACCAACACCACGAATACGATCGTCAGTGATTTACGCATCTGAAAGTTTTCACATGATTTAACACACATTATGTATGCAACGTTATACTTATATACTTGATAAACTTTTATGTAAAAACCATGTGTATTTTTGTGTATTTTTAATCGCACGATTAAACATCGGCTATCTGTAACAATTTATTGAAACGAGTATGAAATATTATCGGTAGTAATAACATTATATCAGGGATCATTGTAAATCTGAGTTGAGAGTTTTGGTTCATTTAAAATTTCTATGCATTTAGACCATATTGGATATAAAAAGCCTAAAAATATAATTGCTAAAAAACGCCTTTTAGTATCATCTCATAAATTATTTATGTAAACTGACACGCATTTCTCAACAAGACCAAGTATGCACATTTTTGAATAGTTAAAAAAAAATGAAAGGAACGCTTACGAAGTTAGTCACTGTATAACGTGCTTAAAAAAATAAGGCTTTGTTTCCTCAATCAGCGTTTGTTAATGTCATGTATGTACTATTTATTATAAAAAGAATTTAGTTGTTATATTTTATCACTCATTTCACTTAAACTGTTTTTAGCTTCCACCTTAGTTCATTATATATTTCCGCACAGCACTCTCACACATATAACTCCCCCTATCCTACATACGCTTACACACGCGCGCACACACACAATCACACACACCATTTGCCCACATACGTAGGTTATCAGATCTATTATTACACGCCGGGCATGCGGATACTTAAATAACAGATGGCACTTCGATACCAGATAACAACAAAAGCCACGCGCGAGAATTTATTTCTTTAGCTTTTTTGCATTTATGTTCTGTTCATTTGGTTTTCAGACACGTAACATTATTTGGTCAATTAATGGTATAGTACTTCGTATTGCGGAGCAATGAAGTCGTGAAAAAAACAGTGGATTATAAAAAAAAGATATAAAATTTCATCGGTAATCGTCATGAATTCGATGATCAGTACGTATTTCAACAAAATAAAAATACTTGGAAATAAATCAAGAACGTGCCAACTAATCGAAATAAAAGATCAATATGTCCATCAATGTTACAACATGTTAAATTTTAGTTGAATGACGTATTTGAGGAAATTCAAATGTTTTAAAAGTCGGATTCACAATTTTCATGGACACTTCTTTTACCGATCATCTCAAAGACAATGGCACTTTGATTTTAGATAACTCGACACATTTTACCAGATATACACACTCTGTTTAGTGAATCAGAAATGTAGAATTCGCTGTGGACTACTTCTTAAGTAAGCAGGCAATAAATAAAAATGTATGTACTGACGTAAATTAAAAACGAATTACCGAAACATGTTCTTATCCCTTTGGAATATGATAATAAAAGGGAAAGGGAAGTGTAAAGGGAAGTGCTTCCTATAAGTAGAGCTCAATATAAAGGGAGTTTTCCAATCTCTTTTAAATTTTGTGGCTACGCGTTAGTATCGTCTTCTAATGAGCACCAATGACAAAGGATTTTATGAGGTGTATTGGCCGCTTTAAGACCCCATTGCTACCCTTGTCTACATCTACATGTAGAGTCCTGCTATAAGTTCAATTGAACGCAGTCGTGTGGATCCACATGATCCGTTGTATTTTCAATTCTCTTAATCTCAATTTACCACTTAAAAACAAGTTTATTATTTAGCAAATCTTTTCGGTCGTCACTCGAAATATATTACTTCAGAAATAAGCATTTGAATCTTATTTAAAATTTGCACTTATAATATTAATTATATAAATTAATAGAAATAAGATTTTTGAAAACGAACAAGGCGCCATTGGTTATATTTTACATGTGTATGTAATTACGTTATGCATAGATTGCCAATGTGTCGGGCTTGACAATGCAAATTGATTCGTACTTCAAAATGTTTGGTAAGAATAGCCATAATATACATAAATGCATTTCAGGTAGAAGATAAAACTCGGTTATCAGAGTGCCCAATTTGTTGAAAGTCTCTGTTATTCGAAAGGCCCTATATCGGGAATCAAAGTATCCGCAACTTCATGAATACCACCTATTAAAACATGCTCTATCTTCTCTATCTTCGTTTATATTTCATTGAATACTATCAAATTTTCAGTATTTGAAACCACGGACTCTAGATGAGATATACCCTCCGTGTTAAAACACAGTGATTACTGTACATGCTGGAATATCAAACAATTTCTTGCAATATTTCTTAGTAGTTTTATTTTGTTGAAATGTTTACTGTTCATCCAGTTTATGCTGTTTTCCGACCGAATTTTCTATTTTTGAGGAGAAATCTACCATTTTTCCGTGATGTTTTTTTGTGCAATAGAAAAGGATACACCATTCATAAACTCGACCATGCGCCTTGTCTAAAAAACTAATCTATATGATATAACTTTAAAAAAAAACCCTGATGACCTTACATCTCGCGCGTGGCTTTTGTTGTTATCTGGTATCGAAGTGTCATCTGTTATCAAAGTATCCGCATACCCAGCGTGTATTAATGAATTGTGTTTTTCATAAATATGCTGTAATTTATATGCTCTGCGATTATTTCTATTTTTTTAATAAATTTAATTTGTATTTAATTAATTTTAATTAAATTTCTCGCATCACTTTTCAAAAAGGGGACCTAATATTTCCCAATCGAAGGTTTACATTTATTTAGATTTCGTTCATCCACCATCCAGCTCTAAAACTTGAACCTTAGTAAATAACATAGCGGAAACGCCTTTTTTCTTAATTGCGGAAACGCGTTTTTTTTAATTGTGAATTATTTGTTAGCAAAACAACAACACTATTTTCAATATTTTAGTCATAACGCAGCGATTTTTCCCAATCCAAAGGGACCCGGTCCCAGTTCCCCGAAAAATGATGAGAACAAACTTACTGGATAAATATGACGTAATCTGCTCTTTTCTGTTCAGTAATACATTAAGTTCTTGTAACGGTTTATAATATGCTCATGTACAATTACACCATCGATTGCATACATTATGTTTTTATTTAGTTATCATATTTAGAATGCAAACTTTTTTTGGAAAGTTTAAACATTGTGCTTTAACCAATAGTTTTACGACAATAACTTAATGCAAAACAACTTACTGTTTTTCCTTGTAACTTCAAGTTTCAAGCCAGCGACAAATATCAAGAACAACCTTTGTTGATGCCCAACCAGTAAGATCGGAAGAAATCAAGTGTATATGACGCTACCCGCACCCGGTCGCAATATATACCCTTTGGTACACCAGAACATACCAGCCGTGCGAACAATGCATTTTGAAAAATCGTGATCGACCCAGCTAGCGCAGTCAAGATCTCCAGTCCACAGTGAGCTATAACCGACTTAAATTCCAAAGGCTTATGTAAATATGTCCCCGTAAGGTATAGTTATGAAAAAATGTAGGCCAACCTGCAGAAAACCAAAACATTAAAGCGACAGTGTTACTGTAAATTGTGTTGCTTAATGATTTTCTAGTTCAACCATAAACATTAATTTTAAAGTAAAAGAACATTTGAGTTATTTATAAAAAAAAAAACTCTGAACATTTAACGAATTGAAATTTATTAATCCCAACATGCATTATTTATAACAAGAAATATCTTTAAAAAAGATATACGGCGTTGATGTTGAAATGTTTGCGACCAGTGAAAGGAGACGGAATGAAGCGACCATGTATTTTAATAATAGTAATTACACATTTAATTTATATATCAGTAAACTAAATATTGCAATAGACAAACACTTGTATAAATTATTACATTTTTTTACTTGAGACGTTGACCTGTATCGATATTACTACGCTGTTTACAAATTTATATAACAGTGGGTCTCACTAAACTATGCAGAGTCACCCAAAGTCTTCCAAAGGCCACAAAATCAAGCAAAGTCAAATTAAAACACAAATAAGTTAACCAGTGAATCCTTTATTCAATAAATTTAAGACTATTAAAGGAATATATTTAGGAGGAACAAAGATTTTAACATAAATATCTGTTTTTATTTGGTCTACAGTGGTGTTCATATAATTCCAGGCAAGTTATAACAAAGGCATTTCAAGAGTTACAGTGGGTTTATTGGGCTTTTAGTGCATGTGTATGACTTTGTGTAAATTTGCTACACTTTGTGTGTTTTTGTAGTGTTAAGTGTGACCTTTACGGGAGTCTCTCTAAAACGCATACGGGAAACGCAGACAATTTACATTATAACGATTGGTAACTTTGAAAAATGCATACGATATGAACAAAGAAGGAACATGCAGACGGTGATTGGTGTCCGTTATCATGGTGTTTATTATTGTTTCGTTGTTTGAATTTTAATGTTTGATGTTGAAAATAAATAATTGATTCTTAAATATCGATGTTTTGTAGAAAACGTGGCTCGGAAAGAGATTTCGACCCAGATCGGAATTAGCGTAATATAACCTCCATCCTTATCTTGATCGTCTGCGTTTTTACGTATGCGTTTTAGTGACCTCCCCTTTACGGCATGTAAACATCAGCTTCTTTTAATTTTATAGACGTGTGATTAATGCTATAATGCTTCGTAAACTAAGGAAAAACATGGCCAAAAGTCCAATTTTTTCTCTCCAACTAGAAGCCCGCATCCCCTTCAGTGAACAGTGTTACATGCTATACTACAAGAACGCGGTTATGTTGCCAATGTTCTAGGTAGTTATGCTCAAATCAGCCAATGCAGTCAATGAAGTGTATTTATTTGGATTTAGCCGCGGGAAGTTTTATTTGAATTCTGTTGGACGCTAACAAAGGTCACGTAAGGTGAAAAGCTGGCTTAGACAGCTACGCCGAAAAATATAATATTAGAACAAAATGACAATGCGCACCTCGCAGTCTGATCACGAGATACCTAATGAGGACATGAAACCTTGCGTGATTTCTATAGCGGACAGCGCAGCTCCTGACCAGACTGCGCAAACACTCAGACTGGGCTTGAGCTACGCTGGCCGAAACGCCATAATACCCATTTTCGCATGACGCGGTTATAAAAGTTGATTTGAATGTGTCTCAAAAGAAAACTGAGTGTTAATCAAATATTAACATTTATTTCGATGATGAAGAAATAATAAGCCATGTGGGGAAACATATGATGTGATCTCGCGAAGTATACGGGTGATTGTTATCTACTAACACTATTGTGTGGTTTGAATATACGTGCAGTTAATATCACACATTTCATGCGGTGGTTGTGAGATTAACAAATGAAAACAACGACAACAACAATTAAACGTTGTTTTCAATTTCATTCTATGAAAGTAATTGTTCTAAAATTATTTTAAGTCAGGATATTCGTCTTTACTCTTTTTTTAACGGTATGTTTTGTTTGCTATTGACGTTAACAAGCGCGTTTAAATTGGTTCATGCTTATGATCGGTGATCTGATCTGGTTTGTAACGTATACAGTTGACAGAAAATATCGGTGAATGGTAAAATGGGTAAAATGCGGGTAATGACCCGGCAGTCTTGTGATCGGATCAATATAAGGTCCAGATCCACCCCAGGAAACCCGATACCTTGTGAGCAGCATAAGAACATCCGAGCAGCTTTGTATATTTTAGCGTGAACTTACATAGGGAAAGTAAATTGGAAAAAAACAAAATTTCAAAGTCCAATTTCAAACAACCGTGTATTAACATTGATAACACAGGTATTGGCCTACATGTAGAAAAATCCTGACAAATTTTCTTTCTGTTTTTTTTTCAGTACAAAAGCTCTATTCGATCTCAAGATATTGAGCCCCAAACAGCTCTATATTTTCTCACAGAGACAACTACCTTGGAGGCACCCGTTCCATGCGCAACCCATCGGCATCAGGTATCTGTGTAAACAGTTCAGTCACAATATCTCAATTATTGTTACATTTCTTTACTGCATTTCTTCAATATTTACTTACGATGACCTTGGCCTAACACGTATGCAGTCCCATGCGTGATCTGGTTATTAGGTATTCATTTAGGAAGTTTCGATTCAGTAGCTATATTTATTAAGTTATTTGGGATATTATAAATAGATGAATTATATATCAGAATGCCGTAGGGTTAAATAACGTTTTGAAACCGATGTAATGATGTATACATTATCGAATTGCATCATATTTATGTAATAAGTCGCTTAGTGGTAGTGATAGTTACTTTTTAACAAGGTTCACATCGTACCTAACTTGTATCTGGTTATTAATTGATTTTAACTTTTCTTTCCGCGTTGTGATAGAAAACTTGTTTACGTTCACATCGGTTTTTTACTAAAAGAGGAGGTTTTTTTTTCAACGGATGAATGGATGAATTAATAAATCAATTATTCAACTTACGAATTAGTATCGGGATAATACACGTTTTCGAGGGCATGATCATCTGCGGGCGCTCGAAAAATCCTTTCCGAGTGCGTAGCACGATGGCAGGAACTGATTTTGAGAGAACCCGCAGATGATCATGGCCGAGCAAATGTGTATTTTCGCTATTATTGCATAAACAAATCTCACGTACCAAAATAAATTAAATAACATTGAAAACATATTTATGTCTTGTTCATTCGACATCGACAAAATAATTCGATTATTTCATATGACGTCATACAGTTCAAGGTTAGGTTTTACATATGCCTCACTCGGTCATCATCAGAAATGACGAGGCTTTATCTTCGGATTGGCAGTTTTCGATTTAAAACAGGGGCGGTTCCAGGATTTCTGGTTAGGGGGTGGGGGCGGGATATTGAACGATTTGATGGGGGTCTAGGGTGGGTGCAGGGCAAAGCCTGATAACCACTTCTCGAGCATGTCACGCCTTATGTACTTTCATCAAAGTACCTTCTTATAATGCCAAAAAAGTGCATAGTTCATACGTAATACGGATGGATATAGCCGGAAGAAATGCTATAAAGAAGAACACACTGACGGTTATCAGGCTAGTGGCGAATACAGCAGGGAGGGGGAGAGCATGAACACAATTTTTGTACCTACAGCAAGATAATGACCAAGATGAAGACGAGATCTGCATTTTCGCTCGTTTTGGCGTTTGCGCATCTATCTTTGTTGACATGAAATGCAGCAAAAAGAGAATCAATGTGCAGAAATAGGGCTACATCAGAATCGCAAAGTTCGACTTGAAAAACCGGCCAACAGAGAATTTAAAATTAGAACATTTATCGATTGTCTGTGATTAGTGGGAAATGTTGTGTACGAAAAAAATGAGTTTAAAGAGGTGATTTAGATCTAGTTAAGTGTGAAACATCGAATAAATTTACTTTACTTTGACGATTTTTTTTTTTGGGGGGGGGGAGGCGTACGCCGCGTCCGCACGCATTGGATTCGCCTGTGTAAAATGTGTTTAAAACGTGGATTAATGCAAATTTGAAATGCAGCCGCGCAAAGTTAGAAATGAGTAATTATTTTGGGATTTACTGGTCGTGACAGATAAATATATCGTCAGAATAAGTCATTGTTTTCATAGATGTTTCTTTCGTACACTCTATCCACAGGTACTTAATTTTTTTTTGTTCTTATGTATATGATAAGAGAATTATATATAGAGGAACCAAACAAAGTTTTCAAGTACCTCTGGGTCTATCTTATTTCGCTCCAACTAATTTTTTTTTTAATTAATACTGCCAACATATTGTCACTGAAGTATTTCAAGCATACAGCAGGAACGTTGAAGGTACATAAACATTTACATTTTCAGCATAGTCTTTTGAAAGTGCTGAGTAAATAACCTTAACTTCATTGACGTTGCCAATAAAATAAAGCTGTTGTCAAGCATGTCAAGAGAGTGCAGATGGTATAATTTGAAACGTCGATTGAAATATGTATTGCCTTTATCCATGCATGCATGAGGAAACTGGTGCTTATTCAGTTCCCCATTTATGCTTGGAAAGTCGTCGAAGGCTGGAGGTATTAACAAATTTCATAATAACTTCATTGAATCCACTAAGAAGAACTCAAAGAAGACTAAGGGAAGTAACTGCACATGGACCAGTTTATGGATATGAAAAACACATAACAGGGCTTTTAAAAACGGCACGTGAATCGCCTTGTTAAAACACGATTTCTCCCGATTAAGCCCTCCTTTTGCCAATTACTGCACACCGCCAGAGGGCATTATAAATAGAGTTTATGCAATAATATGACATAAAGAACGAACGCATGATTGAGGAAATGAAATATGAATAGCCGTCCGTTGTGTGTGTGTCAGCCATGAGCATATGTGCGACCCTGCACTATTTGGAATTTTGATCTGACCCCTGGGTCAAAAGTTATGGGGGTTGGGGTGGGCCGGGTTAGAGTTTATGACAATACTGTCAATCTCAACTATGCATGGCCCCATTACCAACCCTGGGGCGCCCCGCCCACATAGACCACATCCACGCAAAATTGCCTTTTACTATAATTTCTTCATTTCTACACCGATTCACTTTAAATTGATACTGAACTTCTCTTATGGCAATACGGTCAATCTTAACTATGCATGGCGCCATTACCAACCCTGGGGCGCCCCGCCCACATATGCCACGCCCACTCAAAATTGCTTTTTACTCTAACTTCTTCATTTCTACACCGATTAACTTCTAATTGATACTGAACTCTCTTATGACAATACGGTCAATCTCAACTTTGCATGGCCCCATTACCAACCCTAGGGCCTCCCTGGGTCAAATATGCGGCGTTGGGATACGCGTCGGCCTCTGCCGCGCTATTTCTAGTTATTATTATTTTTTTTTAGTACAAATACACCAGTGCACGGTGGGTAATGAGACCTTAATGTTCACTGGAAGTCATCATAATCATCACCATCATCGCTATCAGTATCATCATCATCATCATCATCATCATCATCGTCATCATCATCATCATCATCATCATCATCATCATCATCATCATCATCATCATCATCATCATCATCATCATCATCATCATCATCATCATCATCATCATCATCATCATCATCATCATCATCATCATCATCATCATCATCATTATTATTATTATTATTATTATTATTCTCCTTACTGCCACCATCACCATTATTATTATTATTATTATTATTATTATTATTATTATTATTATTATTATTATTATTATTATTATTGTTATTATTATTATAATAATAATTATTATTATATATGAGCAGTGACCGAAAACTTAGTAATAAACACACGTGCATGATGAGACTAAGGAATTATTAGTGAGTAGTAGTTATTAGTAGTTTCTGAGTAGTTAGAGGATATGATTGAATGGAGTATTAGTGCTGCCCGTCAATATGAATTAATACTCGAACACAGATACAAATATGCAATTACATATTTCAAGAGGGGCATGGTACCTTTTATATGCACACATGTCATGATATTACACTAGTCTCGCGTTATGTCTTTTGAGAGCAAATTGCAGGGCGCGTATACTTTTTCCCCCTTAATTTTACTGCTACTCGTCGCCCATTTTACAAATATCAGGCACTGTAAACCAAATGCTACAGAGAAAAAAATACGAGAGAGCATGCGATAGACAAGATTAACTCGTCACCTTTTTTTCTTTACTAGGTGGTTCATGTCATCAGGGCCAAAGCGCGCGGGCGTGATGGAGATTCGCCAGGTGCGCGCCACTAGCGCCGCTGACATGCTCTACCCAATATATTATAATACATATATCTTCATTTTGAATCTAACATAAAGCAGTCATATTTAGATAAAACATCATCTACACTTTGAGAGTGAAACAAAAATATTTTTTATAGACCCACGTCATGCGAAAATAGGTCTTACGCCATATACGGCTAGCGAAGATATGGTCCTACCTGCGCAACTCGCGGTAGGTCAGGTGATACATAATGAGACCACGAAACCTCGCGTGATTTATAGCGGACAGCGTAGCCAAGACTTTAGTAACGCGCCGTAAGACCCATTTTTGCATGACGCGGCTCCAAAAGTATGATATGAATGTGTAGAAAGAAAACTGAGTGTTAATCAAATATTAGAATACCATATATTTGAATGGTGAGTACACAAATGATGTGACCTCCCGAGGTATAATTTTTATTTACGAACATTTACGTGTGGTTTGAACACACGTGTAATTAATAAAACACAGCAATTTATAACTTTTTGTTGAATTTAATTATTTAAAACGTATTTTTCAAACTTTATTTCAAAGTCAGATTTTTTAGCGTTTCCGATCGGCAAAATCGCCAATGACGATTGCATCAGTCAGCTGGCGATTAAAGTTGAAAATGTAAAAGAAATTAAAGAGCGACAGTAAATAAATCAAGGTTACTCTATAAATGTAATAGTATTCCCCAGTTTAAAAGAGCTCTGTAAGCAGCTGGAGCGTGCACGTCATAACCGGGACGAGAGTCATCCGAAGAAGATTTTATTGAAGACTCCGAAGAATCGCCAAGCGGAATGGTAATTGTCTGTAGGTGGATAGTGGTTTCACTACATCGTCTGAGGAGGGTCGGATAGAGGAACTTCTGCGGGCGGCTCTGTTAATCAAGTGAGTAACGTCATCCCTCGACCCGGACGTCCTCTCTCGCTCACTAAGTTAACTCCCACAACTTGGAAGGATCGCCAAGCGGAATGGTGATTGTCCATAAGTGGATAGTGGTTTCACTTCACCACCGCAAAGACCTATAAATATACATGGGTACGTTCACAAACATATTTGTGACGGATGGGAGAGTAGAGGAGTTACACGTTAATGTTAGTACATGTAAATTAATAAAAATGAAGTGGACATACATTAAATAATGTTTAATTTAAGGCGAAAAATATTAAATATCTTTAAATGTGGTTTTATTGGGCGTATAATACAATGCTCGTTGACACCAATACATTTATTATTAGAATTATTGTCTGGTTAATTCTTTGTAGGACTCACATACTTTTACTTTGCGCCAACTTAAGATATACGTTAAATTTCTTTTCTTTTTTCATCTTTGTAATCATTGGTGTAGTTTGTGTGAATCCTGTATAAAATTATTTGATATTGTTAATCAATGTCATTCTCCTCCTTGATTTTTTTTTATCAAAATCTCACCACTGCAGACAATAAAAAGTAAATTAAATTGGTGTTTTGCATCTTTTTCGCGGCCGTTCGATTGGCCTACGTCATAAAGTCGAACTTCATGTCCAGTGACTGTAAGTCAAATTAAATATGTTCAAAGAGCGAACAACTGCAGTGAATTCGGCGCTTTGATTTGTTACTGAAAGTAGTCAAGCACAATTCTATCGGTGGCGATTAAAACAAAATAATGAATATAGTATTGTGTACATTGCTCTGTAAACCCCATATACAACTCTTTCTTTCAAATAATTAAATATGATCTTATTGAATCGGATGTTACGAGTATTTCGTTATCCATAATGATTCTTGTAACCCAACATAAAAGCAGTGTGGGTATGAATTATATTAGGTTGCGTGCATGAGTAATTGCGTGGGGAAATGAATGTTTGGGTGAATGGGTGGATGAGTACATGCGTGCGTATGCGCGTGCGTGAATTAGTGGTTGGTTTGTTGTGAGTGAGTGAGTGAGTGCGTGCGGGAGTGGGTGAGGGAGCGAACAAGCGAGTAAGTGACTAAGTGAGTGAATGAGTATATAATCTCTAGAGTTTAACCATATGCGGAGCGTCAAAAGGCGCCGGGAACGCATTCAACTAGAATAAGGAATCAATCTGTACATAATTATTTTATGAACAAAAGCAATTTGTTTAGTACGCATTATGTGCGATTAAAAATTTAAAGACAAAAAACGTTCTGAAACTGTCAGCAAAACCGGAGATGTTACATTTTCCATTCATAATTTAAGTAAAACTCTCAGATTGACAAATCAACGTTGGTGTAGTGTTTCTACTCATAAAATTACTCGTAATTATGCTCCTTACATAGAAATACATTGCTTATGTTATTTTTTATGTATTGTACATGGCATCATTGAAGTGTTATTTCGTATTAAATTTTCAAAGATAACACTATTATTTAGTGACTATTTACACATACTAGCTTACCACATATAATTCGTTTTCATGAACGCTCATCGAAACAATTGTTTTATAATTCTACAAAGTACCACATTGGACACAGTTCGCGGGCGCGTAAAATAAGCACTAGAAGTAGACTGATTATGAATGAAATGTACATAAAGAATCGCTATACGCATGCGCACTATTTGTAAATGTACGTCTCAATGAAGTGAGATACATTTTTTAAACCTTAGTTTGAATTCCACCGGACACATGCATTGAAACTATTTCATTAAAATAACATTGATACGAAATAAATACATAATTTAAAGGGAGGGGGGGGGGGGGGTAACAATCATTATTATAATTCATTTTGAACATGTCTGTATTAAGGAAGAAATACCATGGACATGTTCTTTTAATGTCAGTCTTGAGGAGTCCGTAAACACATGTTCCTAATAAATATGAATTCATCAAAGCATCAAGTTTATCGAAGGTATGGCAAGAGAAATGTTGCATAAAACCGAAGTTTTTCTCTCTTTTATTCGTATACAAACTTCCTTAAACGGAAAACATATTTTATACATACACTGTATGTAACGACGCCGACAAGCCGCCACCTATGTGGTTTAAATAAACACAGCGTCAACGTATAACAGAGCGTAAATGACGTCATATTATACATTTCAGAACGCTGTAACCAGTCAACGTCGTCAAAATTAATTTCCGACTAAAAACATTAGCAGACGCAAGTATCTATGCCCCACAAACATGGGGAATTGCTATGCAGAATCGAGCTCAACTGCAAATGGGACGGATATGTCTCTACGAAAACAGCGCAGACATCATAAACTGGAAAGAAAATGTTTGTTCCGCTTGTTTAAGGGGCGCCAAACGGACTTAGAGTCTAGCGGTTGTCCACCGGAAGAAACCATTACTGATCACACAGAGATGCTCGAAAATAGTTCCATAACAAGCGCGTCACTCACAAGTATTCTGCTTCATTACCCAAAATGCTCCGTGTTCCATTCACTCACAAGTGTTGAAAATGACAATACAGAGCAGCCACAGAGACGTTCACATAACGATGACGTACCTGAACTAGTTGAGGTGGAAACAAGCATCGATACATTTGACCCTATCCACAGCGAAAACTTCTTTAGGCAATATAGGATGGAGACTCCAAGTCTCCTGGTTGATAAACCCCGCGGCGATACCGATGCCGATTTCAATGTTTATGTTGACATCAAAAGAGCTCATAAAAGAATGGACGAAATCAATATTGGAAAGGAAATTCCCAAAGAAAACAAAATATGGACCAACAGCACCTTGTACCGGATGTTGACACGTGCGTCGGTGCCAGAGATCGTATGTCTTCAAAGCGACGATCACGACATGCTGGACACATCATCGGAGGTCAATCTAGCACACGCCTGTCTTAATAATTTCTCAGACCAATTTATTTTGAAATTGAAAGCACATGAAGCGCGTTCTGACGCCAGTTCTGACGCCAGTTCTGACGCCAGTCCTGACGCCAGTCCAAAACAAAGATTCTCTGGTCACCAAGGAGGACAAGAGATTAGAGACCAGATCACATTCAACATGCGAAAGCGCGGTAAGATTACAATGGGGACGAAGAACATCAATAAAACACCACGCAATTGACATTAAAACTTGTCGTATTGTCTGATTGTTGTCATTATTTGTTATTATTTATGTTATTTTCACCAATAGAATTAAAAAAAAATCATTTCTTGTCTTTATGTATTATTAAATTATCGATGCTATACGACAATTAAGTTACGATGCGAAAGCACGCGAATACTTAAAAAATACGATGCGATGTCGTAAAATCAAATTAACGATTTATATACATGTACATTAATAATGCTTCACATAGTTGTAAGCGATTAAGATTAGCGATTAAGATTACACTGCATTAAATACATACTGTTAGATTCGACTACGAGTACGAGTTGCTTTGATTTCTTACTTCTACTACTTTGCCGACCAGTGTAAGTACACGCGTATTTCTGTATATCTTTTTTAAAGGGAATAGTTCACAGATATGTGCAGTTTTGAACAACAGAAGCCACCATAATAACATATTACCAAATAATGTCATAATAAGTCTTCAATAAATACAGTAGCAAAATAAAACAATAGAAACATATATTGTCTTAATCGGGATTCTTACTCGAGACCTCTGGAGGCAAAAAGTACTGCGCCGGCACAGCTCCACACTGGCTTTATAATTAACGAGCGAACTGTAAACACTGTTAGAAATCCGCGATTTGCAAACGCTTCATTATTTTACCAATATCGTATGATTAATATCCATATGTTAACCGTGTTACCGCCGCCTTTGTGTTGCGCTTGTTAAGGAATACTGATGAAAGTAATATAGGATACACATATTTTTTCATCCATTACAATATAGGATACACTTATTTTTCCAACCATTACAATATAGGATACACATATTTTTCCATCCATTACAATATAGGATGCACATATTTTTCCATCCATTACAATATAGGATACACATATTTTTGGGCTCCAATATGTCTCTGTAAATATAAAGCTAAATAAGTTTAAAAAGGAATCCATATAATATCGATTAAATTAAATATTAAGTAACATTGTCACTATTGAATAAAATTATTAATTTGAAGTTGATACTATCTATATTGATTAGTTACAATAAATGTTAATAAAACAACTGATCGAATATATAGCAATATAATAATGTGGATGTTTAGCTTCAATAATGTTAAGTACGAATCCCTAATTGCTGAACTACATGATTTTACTTTTTTCACACGTGTTTTGCTCTCGGGAGACATTTTTCTTTACAAGAATCATTGACATTAACTTTAAACAATATGATTATAAAGAATATTCTAATTTTGTATTCGTTTACTTAAATGTATCTCAGAATCAATAAATGTTGATTTGACACACATATTATAAGCCTGAAACCTGAAAAATGTTTATTGCAAAAAATAAACACGTAATGAGCAGCAGGGTCGACGAATGCAAAGCAGTGCTATACTTGTAAATATGTTTTGATCAACTCAACTCAATTAAACAATCTTCAATGTATTTCTACTTATAGACTTCCGGCTTATCAAAAGCATCTTGAAATTCCTGTTTTTAACAATAATTTCCTGAAATAACAATAACATATTCGTGATTGTTACAACGTGAATTTGCTTTTTCATTCGTTAATTTGAAGAAAGATAAAAAGGCAGTTCACTTTATAGATAAAACATCATTTGTTTTTATCGAAGTACTGAATGCCACTTGATTTTTCACACCACTATACCAATGTTGAAACGATCTTTCTTTTTTTCGTGACAATAGGGAAATTCGAAGACAAATGGAACTCGTTCTCAGCTATGCTTTGGGCAAAGTTTGTCATCGTTTTCGTGATTCACGTTGAAGAGTGCAGCCCGATATTAATATTTAGTTAATCGGTGGAAAATCTGAGCCGCGTTAGAAATCGTCTTTATTTAAACGACACGTCAACTAATTTGTTTGTTTGTGTTTCCAATATTCGTGACCAATATTCGTTGCATTGTGTGCAATGGCTAATACCTTATTTCAGACGGCATCATTTGCTTGAGTTTATTGTAGATGTATGATCAGATTCCATAAACAGCTCAATATCTTTAAACTGTTACAGCCAATAGCTGTCATAATTATAGCTGTTATAAGTAAACAAATTTGAATAACAGTGATCCAATTCTTCCTTAATCACTGAGTAGAGACGCTAAGTATTTCATGTTGGTTTTGTTTACAGTTTTATACGTATTGATTGGCATTTACCAAGGAACTTTCTCGGATGCAAGCTTCCATCTTGCTTGTCTGATATTAGCATGTGATTAAACAAAGACAAACTTAAGATATATTTTTTTGTCTTTACGTATAAAATATTCCTGCTTTTTACTGTTTTCAATAAAGTAGAGATGTCTTATATACGGTTTTATCTCGCAAATATAGGCCTGATGATAGGATAACATCAATTGTGCAAAAGAAACACTTTATTTTTTTTAAAGTAGTGTAATAATAATAACACTTACAACAAATATGTAATACATTTTAAAATGTTAATGCATCCGTAATGACACTATGTATCAATGAGCAAAATTTATTCGTGAACGATGAAAGCATTTCAAAGTAAAATACAATCTTCGATGAAAGTTTGACTGTGTGGTTTCCATGATAATCCGCTAAAGTTTTAAAGTGTCAATTTACACACACTAGTTATTGAAAGCTATACCTGAAGCTTTCGTCCATGTACTACGGACTTCATCAGCAGAATGAATGTCTACTGTTGGGAAACCTGGGACCATACGTTAACATCGCTCACCCCGACAATTACCGGTGTTAACGTTTCCCAACAGTAGACATTCATTCTGCTGATGAAGTCCGTAGTACATGGACGAAAGCTTCAGGTATAGCTTTCAATAACTAGTGTGTGTAAATTGACAGTAAAATACAATATTAAAATAATCATTTTTGTCTGCATGGTCATCAAGTGAAAACTCAGACTGAAATCTTAACTTCTTGTTTCAAACAAGCTCTAAATGCGTCAGTTGTACGTATGACACACATGGGTTCTGTTTTAAAGATCTTTATGTGAATAGCATGCATACACTTTTTGAATTACTAACAAACAAACAAAATATAGCATGGCATGGGATCTGAGAAGTTGATTAGCTGATCATCTTGATGCTATGTTTTATTAAAGCATGCCAAATGGATGAACGATAATTGCCCTTTAAAAGGCATTTCTTTCATACATTATTTAAGTCTTTAATTGTGCTTAATATTGTTCGAATGATTACAACAATTTTGAGAAATCTGATTGTAAAGAAATGAGAAACAGTTAGAGTTTCTTGATAACTGTTTGAAGATCATGTTATTCGTTGTTAAAGGCATTTCAATATTTCTCACTGAATATGATTACCTTACTTTTATGTGATTCTCTTCCAATAATTTGATTAAACTGCACGACTGTTTCAATGTAAAACATACAATGACAGCTATTCAATGGGTGTCAATTAAAATTGCCTGACAGGTCATTTGAACACAGAGTTCCGCAACGCACTTATTGGAAAAATAGGTTGATCTTAAATGCCAGTTATAATAGGTATTACTCGTTCCCAAGTATTATGATATATCCTTTTGATATAATCAAATCATGTGGATATTTGATAGGGACCATTGACATCAATGAATTCACTGGGTAGGAAAATATCATATGTTGAGCTATTGAAAGTTTAATTTTTGAATTGAATAAATATTTAGATATTAAACATTGTATTGGACCAAATAATAACTTGCGGGTTGGTATTGACGAATTACATTGTCAAGTAAAATGATCAAAGGTGTCAAACACAATTTTGTGCCAATTCTCTACAAAAGGGGAATATTTGAATAGAGCTGTTACTTTGTTTTTTCCATTTATAAATTGATTTTAGTACCATGAATGAAATTAAGGTAAGATAAACGACGCACCAGGGTTCCCTTTCAAATTTGGGGCCAAAGTTGAGGCCGAAAGTCAATGCCATTTATTCCAAATGTTAAAAAGTTTCTATTTTCCTCCAAAATATTCAGCCTCAGGCGCGGAAATACCTAATAAACTTCGAAATTACAAAGACAAACTACAGTGTATCTATTATCAATATAAAATGCATATAAAATACATATAACTTACACTGTTTTCACAGTAAGGGACAAGAAATGTAGGCGAATTTCCAAATAATAAAAATAGTTGTGATTTAATTGGAAACAAAAAAGGTGGAAAATAGCTATATTATTAAATGTTATAACTTATTTAATCATAAGATAAACAGTACATAATTTCATATACTAGTTTGTACTGAAAACAAAACATTGAAGAAACTGCTTAAAAAAGGTCACGGTCGCCATTTTTACTTACCCTACCAGTTTAAAATAATTATGATGTTTCGTGTCAAATCTTAGACTATTACAATTTTAACGTAAATTTTATTAATATTATAACGCTAATATTTTCCAAGTCAAGTTTAATCCAAATATTATAATGAGAATTAAGTTACAATTGGCATCAACATGTGTTGAAGAATTGTGTAGCGCTTGTAAACTTTGGTAAAGGGGGGTAATCAGTAAGCTCATTTAAATTAAAAGGTCAACTCAAATTATGGACCAACGTGTTCCGATGTGAATACTACTTTTGTAAGATATATTTTAAAATCATAGAAAAGAATGAACGTAAACTATATAACACAAATAAAGCGCAAATTTAGCAACTTCATTTATCGTGACGTTTTTTCATAATGATGCTTGATGCATTATAACATAAGGTCGAAACCAATCGAATAATTAAAACTTGAGATCACGGTCAATGACTTCCATCATTAGGATACCTCAGAAGTAGCGCATAATGCCGCACGATTTTAGAAATTCTACAGAAATCCGTAAGGCAACCATTATATTTATGGTTAGATTATACTAAATCCAGTTCCCAAATAATCTCATTATAAAACGATCAATTTTCAAGCGATCGTTCATGATGCTCCTTATTTCAGGTGGTTTTAGCATAGTATGAATGTATAGATATACATTTATCATTTATGATTCGAACATTTTAATAAAATGATAAACCATATTACTTCAAAGAAAATTGTATCGACCTTAATGCAGT
The DNA here is from genome assembly GCF_020536995.1 of Dreissena polymorpha. Classification (NCBI taxonomy): domain Eukaryota; kingdom Metazoa; phylum Mollusca; class Bivalvia; order Myida; family Dreissenidae; genus Dreissena; species Dreissena polymorpha. The sequence continues at coordinate 47,944,288 of NC_068366.1, read as the reverse complement.
AACTTACAAAGAAACTAGGTCTCTGTTGTGGAATTTAAATAAAAGCCTAGTCAATCAATAAAAGCCCCCAAAACGTTCATTTTGAAACTTGATTCCTAAACGAATGCGCCAGCATTTTTCGGAGGCACAATGGGCCTGTCTACGGTTGCTAAATAGCTTTTTTAGAATATAAATATATATACATTGAATAGGCACTACCTTCGACCTAGGAGGGTAACATGTTACAAATGCAATTGGAAGTATGGTAATTCTGGCACAAATGTTCATACTGTCAGTTTGTTTATAACAACCATAGGTCTGCACCAGAGAGTGTTTAAACTACATTATAGTTATCAATTGGAAGGTATACAGTTATAATATAATAAAACAAACTAAGCGCTTTATTGTTTTACTTGTTCTAGCATCAAATTGTTTGGGTTGTTTTTCTGAACAAACTTGCCATCCTAAATACCACCGAATGCCGGAGTATTATTTCTAAGATAAATACTTTGATATATACCAAAACTAGATTTTTCAGGATATTATTTTTAAAAGGTTATTGCTTTATCGTTTCAACCATGTATGCGTATAAACTGGAAATCAGCTTAGTCATGGTGAAAATGTACGTAAAACATTGCAAACCGTAGAACAATTTAGAAATTTTATTTGCGCACGTGTTGCCTGGATACATAATTCCCGGTAAGATAAGTCCTGGTCAAACAATTTAAACAATGCATTATTTATAACATTCTGCTCTGCTCAGATTAATTGTGAGGTGTCATTGGCGTCGCACTGAAGTGCGGCGACTCGTATGTAATACTTTTTTTTCGCTTTTGGGAGAAGAAGTTATTTTACGGATCAATGTATATATTTTTGTTGTCAGAATATCGTGCATAGTGGTGATGTTTTGTGTAAATTAGTGTGAATAAGTACTGCATTTGTGGGGACTGGGCAATAATAAAAGATCACAGGGACTGGGCAAATACGCGAACCGGTGAAACTTTCTGGTTTTGTATAAAAACAAAACATAATCAAAATATATTTATTTTGTGGTTTTTGTAACAATAGCGCAGACTTTTGCTGTTCGAGTTTTGGTTAACGCGTATTTTCTTCAATTTTACAAGACGACAGCGATTACACGGTTTATTGCTTTATTGATAACCGTTACACTACAGTCACTTATTAATATCTTAGTTAGAAGGTCATTTTTCAAGCGGTTCCGTAGTGTAGTGGTTACACGCTCGCTTCACATGTGAGAGGCCCAAGGTTCGAGCCCCAGTAGAATCAAATTATTTTATTTGTGTTCTATGTTAACTTTTTGTTTTGACGTAGACATTTTAGTTTAAATAAATATGCTGTTTTATTGTAACCATTTTTTGTTTTTATTATGCCCATGAAATATATGTGTGAGAGGGGGGGGGTCGTAAACACATTAAAACTTTTACAGTGTTTTCATATCAATGAGTACTCAACCCCTATCGTAAATGAGCAACGTAAGAATAAGTTCAGAATCATCTCCCCTTGAAGTTGAGAAAAATATGAAATTACGCTTATAAGATGAAGCAGATTTTTTAAAACCTACACAGTTCTGTTCAATGAATGAAAACTGCACACGGATGCCAGTAAAAAAAGGAAACCAATGTAAATAAAATGAACTATGAAATATTTGGGGGTTACAACACAAAATCATAGATAATGGTTAGTTGGGGGTTATAACACAACATCATAGATAATGGTTATTTGGGGGTTATAACACAAAATCATATATAATGGTTATACCAGTATCTTTTTCTATTTTGTTTGAAATTATCGGCCAATATATTAATATTTACAGTAGAAAAAAATCGTTCCATGTAACTTCATTGAGTGCATTTTACACTGAAATTCCCGACGCCCTTTGATGCTTTGCATCAATAGTTATCTTGTATTAACTTGTTTTAGAGCTGAGTTGTATGGAATGGTTTCTTTAGTGGCAATTACAGGGAAGAGGGAGAGGGTAGAAATGAGACAGTGTAAGCAAATTGGGTGCGCAATTCAATACAATTGGTCCACAAAATGTTTGTGTTTTTTGTTGCATATGGGATTATGTTCTCATCCGTTTCAAAAAGTTACTTATATATATCTGAAAATATGCTCTGCTACCGACACTATCATTTATGTTTCAACGCTGAACGCTTTATAATTGTACACGTTTTTTTCCCCAATGCATTTACCATGAAGACAGTTCACTTTTGAAATATGCAGCTTTATGTTCATATTTTAGTAAGATGTTTATTAGGCTGTAATCATTCATACAGCTGAACATATATGAATTTCATGATGTTTTGCACATTATATAAGCTCGATTGCCATACGATAAAGGGTCAAATACTCAAAATGTTCATCTTCGGCTGATGCATACACCACCAGCGTGCGTGTTAACTCGTATGAATGATGAAATCAAAGTACTGACAGTTCTGGTGTGACGATGCTTTTGAAGAGGATTGATATAAAAGCATATATTTAATTTTGTCTACATCACCACAATTGTGTATGTGGGTACGAAAATTTTGGGTAGGAAAAAAATGGATACGAAAATTTTGGGTACACAAAATATGCAAAAAAGAAATGGGTACGAAAAAAGATTTAATTACGAAAATAATTTGGGTACGAAAAAAATGGGTACGAAAAAAATTTGGGTACGAGAAAAAAATTGGGAACGAAAAAAAAGTGGGTACAACAAAAATTGGGTACGAAAAATGTAGGGTACGAAAACAATTGGGGGCACGGGGAAGTAGTACCCGTGGTGAACTTGATCCATTCAACGAAACTGGGAGGCGGGTTACATTCTCGATCAAATATAACAAGAAATACCTTTAAAAAGATATTCGACGTGTATTTTCTGTACCACTTATCTTAAAAAAACGTTCTGTTACAGTAAAACGTTTGTGTGTTATAACATTACGTTTCAGCATATAAATTCAAAACGTGACATGCTCTTTAATTGCACCATGCTCTTTAATTTCACATGTATATCATATCAAACTTTACATTTCGTTGTTTCCTTTCCTTAGTTAATGATGCTATGTGTACGGATGTGATTTCACATGACAATGTGCATGAACATATAATTTTTCTCTTTTGATTATTGTTTTTTTACTCTAATTCAATAAGCTTAGGAATGTTTGTTCGTTAAGTACGGCAATAATTTCATGATGATTCCCGAAAGTAGGTATGAGCACATAGTCGTAAGAGCACTTGAATACGTGAGTTCGCCCATGAACACATGGTAAGGTTTACTAAATTTCAGCGATATGACCTAATATGTGTTTAAAACAGCAAACAATATCCAACAAACGAATGGATTATCAGACATAGTATGAGCACTGATGTGGCTCTGTAATTTCTGTTTGAAAAGATTATTAAATATGCAAAAGCACGCATAAGAGCGAGTTTCACAGATGTCATATGGCTATTATGCTGTTTATATACCATAGTCGCAACAACGTTTACAAAAAGCAGGTTCGAAATAATTCGTTTTCTTTACACTCATGATCGCGTTGAAAGTTAATTATACACGTTTTGATTCGCAATTTATTTACTGAATCACGACAAATGTCAAATACAATACAGAAAATGCATAGTTGTTTCATTGATCTATGAACATATAATGGATTGAATATAAATGATTTAAAATTAACGTTTTCAAACTATTATTAAATCTTTTTCCCAGAATATGCTGTCCTATTTATAGCTGAGCTTCCTATACCTTTATCAATGATAATCAGCGAGGTATGCCGATTAGAAAAATCGAGCTATCTCAATCGGACTGGCTCGGTCTTTAACATAGGTCGCCATTGTGAAGAATTTTTTTCATAGTATGATAACTTAGACGAGCTGCTTCGTAGCATCGTCAATGACGATATATTTATATAGATGCGTAGTTCTTAGCTGCATCACACGTAAATCAATTACGCGGTGTTGCGCCAGAGTTCGTGGCTGGTTTCGCTTTATTAGATATTATTGATCATATATTTATAGATACAGAATATAAAAACGCAAGAATAATACAAAAGTAAGTCTACCGGCCGCACGATAGTCATCAGTACATATTTGAAATATTTATACGCGCGCTCTTCGAACAGGCCTGTTACAGTAGTGTTTCGGACATAATTTTTTGATTCGATTGTTAGTAATAAGGTGAGGTTGCGATTCCACTGCTAGAACGACGGCTTGTTTAAAGCTTTACACATTTACATGTTTATCAATTTCGAAAACAATTTAACATATTTCGTCAAAGCGTATATCAGGTTAGGAAGAAACAATACGTATATGATCTAAAATAAACGAGTGCACATAATGCAAACCGGTAGTAATTACTTAATATGAGAACACATACTTCAAGTACAAACTAAATATAAAAGGGCACACACACACTTTATTGATTTTGTGAGTTTAGTGTGAAACTGTTCTATCTTTCAATTTTTTTATGCCTTTTTATTACAGATAAAATTATTTCATGCTGAACACGCAGTTAACGTCGTTACAAAACGCACTGTAGTATCCCTTTTCATACCACAAAATTCCCCAAAATAGAAAGTCAATTGAATTACATATTAATGTAAATGTGAAAACTGTTTGTCGATTGCACGTTTTCTATTTCGAAAAGTTTCAGGGCTTCATGGAAATGTTATATTCAAATTCATAGGACGCTTACAAAAGGTCAGCTTAGGTGAAAAGCTGTGTTAAACAGCTACGTCAAATAATAGAAAATGACTCGCTTACACATCCGAAGTTCACAGTAATGGCAGTATCTATGAAACAAGCTACGAAATCCGGACCATGCGTGTTAACTCGAAATTGATTTTGGTCACGGAAAAGCCATTTCTCATTATGATAGACGCAGACACGTTTTGTTTCGTTTTCGTTTTTTTTGTTTGTGTTCATGTGACTGTTCGGTAGAGGTGACATTCCACTCAATCATGTTGTACCCCTCCGTGGTCGAAATTAGCGCCTATTTCTATAGTTCCTGTTCTCTTCTGATTTAAAAGCGAATATACACATTTAGTTCCTTTATCCTGTGTGTATCTGCAATATTTTGGTGCTTTTCACCGTTGACTACGTTAAAAGATAAAAGTTTGGGGTGCGTTGAATTACTGTGCTTTTGTCGAAACTTACTACCCTATATCCTGATTTCCGTTAGTATTTGCTTTTGGGTTACTGTAATTTTGTCGCATGGCATATATTATGGTTTTATTCCAATTTTCGAAAGGAGACATACTTATCTTTAAATTGATAATAGGACTGCACTATCGGAAATAAAGCTAATGATTGAAAATACATACAATGTTCAAAATAGGTCCGTATGGAAATTTAGTGTAAACTAACCTAAAATAGACTGAAATTTTAATAGGACATGTGAGTATTTTAAAAGAAAGAAAAAACATGTCGATGTTTGACTTCATAAACAACGACCAAAGAGTCTTTTTAATAACATATATGTCTCGTGGCAATTGCCGAATATGTTGTAAATAAGATTGAACATATTTTCTCGTACGTCGTCTATATGTGAATTATGATCAAATTTTCTTTCTTCTATGCATGTTTATTAAATTTTATATATTCTGGAAAACAGATACACTGCACACGCAAACTTGTAATAATACTCTTTTTAGGGTGGTATAAAACTACGCATTGAAATACAATTTGTAAAATTGAATCATCGTTCTTTCATGATATCCAAAAGATGCTTAAACAATATTGAACAATATCAACAGAATACACTGAGAATATGTGTTGGATTGGGTGAAATATCGATTTAATTCGTTAGTGATCATATAAAATACATTTTTTATATGATCACGAGTGAATTAAAATCGATATTTCCACCAAATCCAACACTTGTTTTATTATTTTATGCTTAGGAATGATTATTTTTGTATTTTTGCCATTCCGGACAATATAATTTCCAGTTGGGCGCCCCCATGTATTTTAAAAGGAAGCTCATCCGTATATTTTTTTATAAACATCAATGCAGAGTAGTCGCCCTTGGTAATATTGCCTTTAATTGGGGTTCATAATGGGGAAACAAAATATATCTAAAAATAGTTCCGGTAAAACAATGACAATTATCGATAATTTTCACTGTTATTTTTCACTGTTTGAAACAGTGAAATATCAGTTTTAATTCACTGATATATCTCTATAAAACCATCGGAAAGCATTAAATTAAGCTAGCACAGCCCTTGTCCAATAAGTAAAAATACGTTTATATAATATAAAGAAGTGAAACTCCAGCTGCTGGAGCAGTATTGAATTCTTATTATAAACTATTAGTTGGTCCTTTATGTAAGGCAAGTGACCGATTGCCCAAACAGTGCAAAACAGCACGAAGCAGCACAATACAAAACAACATAAATACATATAAGAATAAAGCTGGGGTCACCGCCTTGGAACGGTCAATGCAAAGCATTGGGGGTTTAAACCGGTTTTAGAGCGCTCAATCTCACACTTGGCCCAGCAATATTCATGATACATTTAAGTGTAAATAAAATTTAACCTCATAGAATTGTAACTCAAATTAAACAATAATAAAAGGGAATTAAAACGCATTCAATTTAATTACCATTTTATTACTCAATAGTAGGAAAGATACCAGAGCAACAGAGTTACAACTTTTTTGAGGAACGATGAAATAAAACTACGAACACGTGTCAACTACATTCCTTCTTTATAGAAAAAGATTTAAGAATATAGCGCCATGAAATTAATATTTCAGATCATCATCGCGCAAATACAGGAAGAAGCAGCAATAATGGGTGTAAAAGATTCATATTACATAGCTTGGTTGTAAGTATAAGACATACTCAGACTTCCGAAAAGTTATTTGATATATATTGTTAAGCAATAATGTATGCGGGTTAAATGTGATTTACATCGTTTTAGTTTTTAGCGACATCATGTTTGTATTAAAGGGTTTCTTAATATTTCAACCTGTTTCGTCCTTGATATTGTGATAATTGGATGATTGACGAGTTAATCAGGATTCATGAACCTGGAAGTACAAAGACATATCCATAAATAAATATAAACGTAGTCAATATCTTATAAGAAACAAATTGTTTAAACAAACAGATGGTTCACAATTTTATTATGTATCAAAGCCCTATTAGACAGCGGTTAATCGTGTTGAGATAATTCCGTCTGGTTCGTTTATACAAAATATTTGTGAATTGATTGAAATTATATATGGCAAAAGCCATGGGGGTTGAATTAAAATTATCAAAAACGAGCAAAACATACATTTATTATTTGTAATTAAGATTGATTGTAGTGTGATTAGGGATAAATGGATCAGTCTTATATAACTTAACGCGTGTACCCTGATCATTGTAACATGATTTCACCGTCTGTATTCAACTACGTTGTACAGCGTGTCTATTAAGAGGCTCAATGTGACACTAAATATCAGGTGCGTAATAAACGAAACAATTTAAAATTGTCATTTTCCAAAACTGGAAAGGCTTATACATTTTAGCCAGCGCAGTATACTATAATAGCGTATAACATCAACACATAGAGTAGTACACATCGTGGGCAACTTGACGTATTGCTAGTTTCGAAAAAGTACAACAACGGCGTGCATTATCACGCAACTATGCCTTGTATAACTGAAAGAAACAGCAAGGGCAAGTTCAACAAACAGTAATTTAGCCTGCAAAACGCACGTATGTGTAAACCCACTCAGTGCACATCTTTATTCTATTTTACGATACCTAATTTAATGATACTATGTTTTTAAAATTTCCATTCGAACATTGTTGACCGTGTTGACGAAGAACGGTTCATGTGAGACCCATTTATCAAAGTCCAATTAACACAATACGAATATATGCAAATACGGTATTACTTGTACATGACTGAGTTCGTATACCTGTCATTCAATTTGTTCGCGTAATTGATCCCGCAACGTTGTATCCAATACAGCTGACTACTAATGGAGAATATCCGTAAAACCACCTCATTAATGTCAACTTGCCAACAATTATCTCACACATTGCAATTAATCAGTCGTTTAATGAGAACTGTGTTATTTTGAGACTTCATAATGGGCTCCTTTACATTTTTTTAGGTCTACTTGTTAGCGCCTCTTTTAAATCATCCGCCAGTTTTACCGGAGCGGAATTAAGTTTAACATTCCATCCGTCATTTCTGTCTGTCTTATTGTCGGTCTTTCTGTCTGTCCGTCTGTCTGTCTGTCTGTTTGTCCTTTTTGTGTCTGTCTCTTTGTGTGTGTGTGTGGGGGGGGTGCGTGCGTGCCTGTCTGTCTGTTTGTCTGTTTGTCTGTCTGTTTATTTGTCTGTATGTGTGTCTGTCTGTGTGTACGTTTGTCTGTATGTATGTGTGCCTGTCTGTATGTGTGTCTGTCTTTCTATTCGTTTGCCTCTCCGGTAGTCCTTACCACTTGTTCTTGTGATTTCTAAAACAACTACTGATGAAAATTTGTATAAATATAAAGGGCGTTTCGACGCACTTTTCACAACAGTACAAAGGTCAGGTCGCTGTTAAAATGAAAAGTAACATTTTGATAACCATAACAGCATATCAGATGTTATCATAAAACCTGGCTTATACATTTAGCTACAGGTTTTCCGTATGCCTCTCTGTCAATACCTTCATCTGTCCATCCGTCATTCTAACTAAGGGGGGGGGGGGGGGGGGGCATGAGTAAACTGGAGCTTACTGGGTTTAAGTAAGATTAGTCGCAACTTTCTTCCAGGATGGCGTCGTTTTCGTGTTTTTGGTCGGCGTAGCGGATATTTTCATCCGGTACGTTACTTTATATTTATATTTTTTTAATGAGTACGCTCGTTCGGCTCTACGGTGCTTGTGCTCCCCTTGGTTTTTTATTCAAATCCGTAGACGTCGGAATTAAACAAGTTATTGAAGCAAATCCGTCCATAGATTGGTTGTTTTATTTCTTGACCTTTGAGATTTTGGATGTTCTAATATCATGTTTTTTTATAATGAACAGTTTTTGTGCTTGCAGTAAAAAATAACATAAATCACACTTATTTTGTTATATTGTATCTCGACACGTTATTATGTCTATTAATTCATGTTATACCGAAATAAAATGGTTTAACCCATTTTTGGAACTGACTTTTTTAAGTTATTTTGGGACCTGACTTTAAAATGAGAAACTATACTTTTTTTTATAAAAAGGTTTGACACGAAATAACGACCAATCTTTGATAAAGCTTCTACATGTACTTCTATAATATAGTGTTATGGCATGTTATGTGATGCAATATAAGTGTTGTCTTTACAACGTTCCTTTTTGAAACTAACTTTAATTGAGGCATAGTTTGGGACCTGACTTTCAAACGACAAACACAGCTCATACTTATCTTAGAATGGTTTACACGGGTACCTTACACATAATCTCATCTTGTTTAAGTATTGTTTTAAGAGAACATTGGGTAGAACTGATGGGAAGAATTAGCAGATTGCTTGTTTGCTTTCAAAAGAAACATTTGTAGAAACAGTACACATATATGTAGGTATGTGCGTGCGTGCGTGCGCGCGTGTGTGTTAAATATGTTTTCTGTTTCTTTGATCGGTGAACATTGTTTAATGTGTCTGCGATGCACATATTTGTCAATATTACTGTTTGCCAGAATCGATGTGTTTCGTCGTTATGTAATCTGATGCAATTACTTAGATTAAGAAAAAGTTAAACCTAATGTAACTGGCAATTTTTTTGCTGATTTAGCACAATGTATTACTGCTCCATGTCATCTTGACATAAGTACCAGCAATGATACATAACACCACATACATTACAACATTACGGCAATTTAATCACCTAATGGGATATGTGAGATGTTGTTTTCTTTGTTTTGCTAATACTGTTGTACTTTTGTCTTAGTATTGGCATAACGAAGGTGCAAACCGTAACACACCGTAACAAAATCAGCATTCGTAAATCACGAGCGGCTTTATGCGATTTGACACATTAGTTTAATGTATTTACTTTTAAAATGATACAGTACATGTATGTACATATTTCGATGTTCAATACGCGTCACGGTTACCCCCATATCGATTTTGTTTAAAACGGTAGTTGTTTGATTTTGATTTTGAGTTTGACTTTGATAGTCGACATAAAGACTAAGTCTACATAATAATCATGTCTAGCAACAGCTGCAGCACTCGTAGCCAGATGGTCATAAAATTACATATAGTGGAGACATTACTTATAGCGCGGCTGAGATAACATAATCGATGTTCATTGCCGTTGTTTACAATTACTCGTCCATCATATGTTGGACATGAAAAATGCATTTAATATACTTCATGCCATGTGGTTAATTATTACATGTTTGCGAAATGAGAAAATGAGAGACGAACGTGACACTGTTTTAGAGTGTAGTCCATTTTTTTAAATTATAAACTTTAAGTGATTCATATTAACTACACGATACGCGGCGACATATCCGATTAATTATGAGAGTTGAGCTGGCATTATATTTCGTACTACAAGTTATTTACATTTGAGGTACTTCGTTGCTTTCCGCCTTACTATTTGTACTTTGAGAGCCGACATATTGCCTTAATGTGTGGTCATTGCAGTTTTTAATTTCATGTCTAAATACTATACGTATGTATAAAAATGCGTAATACAGTATACAGCTTGGCGACTTTATTTGATTTCACCAGGAAAGCTCTGCGTCTCATGCTTTTCGTCGTCAATTCACAAGAGTGAGTCTCGGTTAATAATCCGTTTTTACAAAATAAGTTCAACACTAACAACCAACTAGTTACTAATGGCAGTATTGTTTAGCAGCAACAAATTGTTAACGTTAAATTGATTGTTACGCCGAATTTCGCCGCCTAATTTTAGTACCTAGATCACTTTGAAATGGCAGTTTTCTTTCATTTATGTATAACATAGTATGTCATCTGGAATAACTGCTAATAGAACCTTATAATAATCGATCAGTGTATGTAAATAGTCAAACAATACGTCGTATGAGAATATTTGAAGCACATCATTAGTGCCGCATGACGCCTACGTCATTCCAATTGACGGTTATGATGATTACATGTATATTGTTATTTCTTATTACAATTCAGATGGAATGTGTGGCATTTGGGTTATTTCCTTAGTATTATCTATAATTCATATGTCGTTATGACTGTCTCGGTAGTTTGATTTCTCTTATATAAAATAAATACTATTCACAAACAATAGGCACTGACCTGAGTTTTTACACTGCTAAACCATAAATATATAGCATAATTACAAACTGCAGTCACACACACCACATGCCAGAACCTGGTCAGTATTTTTTTTACTAACCAGGTCGTGCGGTGTATCCGACACATGAACTTGATCTTCCTTCCCTAATGAGTTTTTATTTCTGAAGTTCCTTTACATAAATGATTATTCGTCTGCAGTTTATATTTGTGCTCACTTTGTATACATCCTCATTATTACGTTGTTTGGTATTTCTATACCTCAAAAGCTTTCTTCCCTAGCTATGCTCTAATCACTGAATCCACCCGTTTTAATTATTAAAGGATGACTTGACTTTTTTAATCTACACAATGCTAACCTGAGACGTTTAGGTCTTTCAACTAAACCTTGTTCATATTCAAACGATATGTAAAATTATTTAAGTGCGTGAAACCAGTTTTGTTTAAAACAATATAGGACTCTGCATTTAAATTTAGATAGAAATGCGTTTTATACCGACTGCGGCCTTTCCAAAAGCAAAGGTTCTATTGAATTATAGGTTTGTTTGTTGTTTTTTTTGTTGGTTTGTTGGTTTGCGTCAAACTTTAACATTTGCCATAACTTTTGCAATATTGAAGATAGCGACTTCATATTTGGCATGTATGTGTATCTCATGGAGCTGCACATTTTGAACGGTGAAACGTCAAGGTCAATGTCATCTTTCAAGGTCAATGGTCAAATATATGGGTCAAAATCGCTCATTTAATGTACACTTTTGCAATATTGAAAATAGTTACTTGATATTTGGCATGCATGTGTATCTCATGGAGCTGCACATTTTGAGTGGTGAAAGGTCAAGGTCAAGATCACCCTTCAAGGTCAAAGGTCAAATATATGCTGACATAGTGTTTCACAAACAGATCTTGTTTACCTTTGAAAAATATTTACATTGGCTGTTGCCATGCCGACAGCAAATTTAAAATGTATTGAATAATTAATTGGAAGTATTAATTCGACCTTGCAAACAATTATGTTTAAAAAAGATCCATTGCTTTTGCTGATGAAACTGCAGGCTGAAAAGACAGTATTGGGATTGAATGACACGATCTTCTAACGCCGCTATCGGCTGTATTGTAAGTTAGGATACGATTTAATCTTTATACATAACATAACAGCAGTGAATGCCAAACTCGTCGGCAAGTTACTTCAGATGAAAGGTCTTAATTGGTATCAACCATTTCAAGCGATTTATAGAAAATTGTGGTTTACGGTAGATTAATTTCCATCAATGTCAACTATTTGTCAATGTACCGTACACAGAATCTTCTTTCTAGTCATAGAAACACTGAGCTGTTAGCGTTATATATCTCTTTTTTAATATATACAATCGATCTAAATATATAAAAAGTAGAACCGATTTATCATTGAGTCAAAATGATACCCATTTGTTTAGATTAACATGTCTCAATTATTTACTCACTTGCTACAATTCAAATCAATATTACGTCCTTTACTTCCACGGACCTACGGATGTATGTTTTTATTTTGTTTAGATGTTATTGCATCAGTTATGCAATAGATGTCCTATTATAGTGAACAACTTGTGTCTAGATTAACTTAAACTGTTCTTCAAAATTCCGAGACATGACATATAGCGAACAACCAATAGGTACATATTCTTAATATATTTAATGTACGCTTATTGGCTTTATTGTCATATAATCAAGACCAAACATCGTATTGTAAAATACTAATAAATATATATCCTAAAAGCAACAACAACAAATAGCGTTTAAACACAAACGATACTGCTGCGAATTTGGAAAATTGCGTATAAGTACAGATGAACTTAAATGAATCATTATTTTAGCTATCTAATATAAATTATGACAGTCTACATATTTAGAAACTTCACAGACTTCAGATTGCTGTCACTTAAGAAACTAGCGCTGTCTTAATGTTATATACTAAATCAATGAGGCACTAAGTACTGCTAAATCAATGAGGCACTAAGTACTGCAAACGCAGTTTTAATGTATAATCTTGTGAGGATTCGCACTTCAACATTTAAATTTATCGACATTATTTTAGACATAGAACTTATTATCGGCTCATTTTTATTTCTTGATAAAATTTATAAAATGTACGCATAGTCGTTTCGGGATTATTTTGTGTATTTATATTTTAATGCATTATGTTTAATTGTGCGCAAAGTGAACATATTGTTTAAAAATGTACTTTGTTAATATATCACACATTCGACCAAAATATGAACATAAGCACTTTATACCAACAATTACATCGTACGCGTATGTTAATTTATTACATTAGGGCTAAGTATGAAGTTAGACAACCCATTAAACCGATCGAAACTGATTTGAAATAGTCTTTCAAAGGCGGTGATCTCAGATTAAATCATTTAACTTGTTATATACATGATTTGTTCTTATAATATGTATAGCGGTACGGTAACGAGGACTACGCTCCTGATAATCTTTGTTACGGTTTTTCACGCATCGAATTAAAATTCTAAACGTTTTCAATTTGAACATCCAAAATGTTAAGTTAACATTAAGTTAATGTTAACATTCAGTCTTAGGCGTGTATGATATAAAATGTTATTTTCATTGAATGAACTGAATGTTATTTTCACTGACGCAGCAAATAAACTTACAACGAAAATTTTTAACGCACTTATTCACAGATACATTTAACGCTTTAGAAGATTTTGTTATAATTACTGGATTAATTAGTTAATGGACATATCCAGGGTTTTCATCGCATGCAGTAATTGCATCAGGCTTATGTGTTTTTCAATATCCTAATTTCTGTATCCAATATAACAAACCTTAGCTCGTGTGTTGAAACGTAAAATTGTTAAATACGTGATATTCTCGTACACTTATCCGGGATTAATGAAGATAAAACTACTTAATTGACACATTTAAATAAAAATGAAGATAAAAATAGATAGATGATCAATAATCCACAATTTGCAAAAAATATAGACCCGCTTAGTTTCTACTGTGTATTTATAAATGTGCAAATAAAAGGCTAAAAACTTTACGACTAATACAATTATCATTCTTAACATGTCTAACCGTAATATCGACCCTCTTAATGAATACATGCGAATTTTGAAAGTGACCAAATACAAAGACACGCATGAGTTGTACGTCAATCTATAGTTTAATGTGTATTATTGGAAACGTATAACAACGCAAACTGCATTTCAATCGACATTGCTTTGACAAAATACTGGCTATCACTTAGCTCCCTGTAGTAATTTGTATCATGTACAATTGTTCTAATTATATTAACCCTTCTGATTGGTTGCTTAGGTTTGTAACTATGTGCATATGCTTGTTCCAAAAATAAAATCTCTTCGGAAAAACGAAACTCTTTTCCATATTGTTCTTAATAAAATTATTTTATTAAAAAATAAACGGCATAGTCTATAACATTTGATAAGCTACTATTAGTCAATAAGCAAACTCACATATTTGCGTGCTACGTAATTTAAAAATCAAAGCATCACCCTGGACTAACCATGATCTGCTTTCCAATGAGCACCGGGAAACACGAGAATGATTGTCGTAATAGTCATGGATAACCATAAAAAATTAAAACTTCTTAAATTGAAAAAAAAAACATTTAATTCCTAGCACTTCCTGTTTTTTTTGTTCGTTAAAGTCACGAGATTATGAGGAGGACCGATATTATGAAAATAAGGGAAACATATTGTTTGCTGTTGTTTTTGATTATTACATAATGCATATGATAAATACATTGAATATTTCGTTGAAAGTGTCGATCAAACTGATACGATCTTTACCTTTTAGTCAGAGTGCTCACCAGTAGTATTTTCTGCAGTTTCAAGTAAGCCATACAAGTATTAATTATTACGTGATACATAGAAATGACATAATCGGCGTTGTTTAGAACAGAAATTTAGCTGCGCAACTGATACTTAGCACATTAGTTGTCCTAATCTATAACAAATATATTTTTGGCATTAATTTTGTTACAAGAGCGCATGAACCAAAAAATCCGCTGTGTGTAGTGATGGGTGTATAGCGGTGTGTTTAGATTAGAGGAATGATTGTTCAGCATATATGAGCCGCGCTTTGTGCAAAGCGGGTTTAATCCATGTGCGTAAGATGTCGTTCCAGATTAGCCTGTACAATCCGCCTAATCTTGATGTTTGCTAACGAGATCCTTTCTTGAAACGAAAAATATCATTAAAGCGGAACGACACTTTACGCACAGGCATTAAACCCATTTACAACAGAGCACGGCCAATAATAATATCGTTCTAAGAAAGGAAGAAACACACGAAGAACTAGACATGATATGTAAATATCAAATTTCAATTTTACTTATATTTCTACATACAATATTATGCTTAGTAAAACAAAAGCAATGTAATTATATTATATAAACAAAAACTATAAGAATGAACATGAGTTGTACGTTTTTGTAGTCAATAATATTTTTGCACCCACGGTTACACGATTATCTGACCGTCGTTGGAGGACATTTGATTCTAATAATCAATGCAGTACGATCATGTTTGTTAAATTATGTTATTGCCGTCTCTGTTAATTTGCATTAAGTATAATGGTATTCGTTAAAATGATGATTGACATGATCTTTAACGTAAAACGTATGATATACATTGATTAAAATTTGAACCCGGTTCGTTTAAAATGCTTGCCACTCAAACGTTATTCAACTTGTTTACTTAGGCAATTGGTTGCTGCGTTAAGTGTAATAACAACATTATTTAAGGTAAACTATGACTGATACATGTAATTTTTATATAATGATTCTTAATACTTGATCCACCGTTAAGTACATGTATATCATTAATGAACAGTTTTTATTTTAAAGTTTATATATTATCTAAGAAATTGTAAACTAATAAAAATTAAAATGATGTTAAAATTATTTACAAATGCATGTTCATCTGTTTGCATTCAACATAATTATAATCTTGACCGGAGTCGCCTTTAACTTTGGAATGCACTTCGATCTTGTGATATCATGATGCAAATACATATCCTCATGTTTGCCGCATACGTATCATTAAGAAATAGCGGTTAGGGATTTGTCTGCAATGTAGAGTCATTAAAAAACTGAAATTACAACAAATATAACACAACATGCTTTGAGTGAAAATGTAGTGTTCACCGGCTCCCGCAAGTTCCGCCTCATTTTAAGCCGGCAATGATTACATACATAATTACATCGTCCAATTCAATCAGTTAAATGTGATTTGTGGTCGTTGAGAATGTAATTGCTTTTTGTGCTAACGGTTAGAAGAATCACGGATGCACACATAGTGTCAGCAACAACTTTACTAAATAATAAAAAAAGCCAGCTGTCCTTATGCTTTTTGATTATTGGTTTCATCTGATATGAAAACATCTGATATTAGTTTCTACGTTGCATATACTTCCCTAGGCCGCCGAAGCACTGAAACACAAAACAAAATGTATAATGCAAACAATTAATAATTGAAAATGTGTTGTAATGGTGTTATTGGTTTAAAACATTTAGTTATGAACCCTATTTGTACTTGCTAATGCATTATTTTCAATTAATAGTTATTAAGCCACGACAGCTTCGTGGCTAGGAATATAGAGTTTTCAGTTCGAAACTCATGTTTCAGCTAAATATTTGTATCAAAAGTATTTCAATGTTATATTCAAACCGCGATTTTGGCGTTTACTACACGGACATTACGTTTGAGGTACTAAAATGTTTACCGTTCAATTGTTTTTCACCCGAAAGCCGAAAGATCGGCTTAATGTGTGATGATTGAAATGGTTGTTAAATATTTTAAGTTTTAACTATTATTTTTACAACGCCGTAGATTAAATAATGTAATTTGATGAAAATCGATCATATTCGGGTATATTACGCTGCGTAAAGTCGAGACTTTTCCTGACATGTATATAACAATGTCTGACTTAATAATTATAAATTCGCGTTCGTTAATGACACTATATCCTAATGCAAACATTGAGATAAGTCTTGTTTTGTTATTACTTATATTTCAACCTTCAATTAGTGTTTAGTGTTACAATAACCAAATTAGTTAAAAGCGTAAGGTGTTGATTGTAGAAGAAACCGTAAAAATAGCATCCCATGATTTATTTTGGTTGTATTTAAAATCTGAAATACTCATTTAAACCTTTTTATCGTTGATGAAAAGTGCCCATGATCTTATTTCTTTTATGTTATTTGTTATTTGTCTATAACTCCTGATTAATGTCTCTGAAAGTTATATTAAATGGAACTTATTGATTTGTATTGTACAATTATATGCAATGTCGTGTGAATAACAGTTATTGTTTTCTCAAGTTTCTTTTCATAACTTATGATTCTGCAGCTGTTGTCTTATTGACATATATATCATAAAACAGTCCGAAAAATCATATGTTTATTATACCATGTAATGCATTGATTGTAAATGCTTTTTTTGATTTAAAGAACTTCGTTCTTATCAATTTACAAATGCATATAACAGTATATGGGTTTACTGTAATTTGTGTGCATTTCTCCCCGGTAGATCTGCACCTTCTTTGAATATATTTGTTTATATAGCTCATTACCAACTATCCAGACACCTACTCATGTTAAATAACATAACTTCAACGTTCAAGTCAATCAAATTAAGAGTAAAACAACCATTCTGTGTTGAGGATAATTATTTTGTCAATTTAGCTGTACATATTTCGTATTTTTATCCTGTATTGAGGATTATCTTTTTGTACATTTAGCTGTACATGTTTACTTATGATTTATCCTATACATATAACACCTGCATTGTTTTAATTACGCACTTAAGAACATTGATCTATATTTATATATGGAGCGTATGGTGCTTAGAATATATGTATTACAAAAATACAGAAAATATGTGTTATACAATTTCACTTCACGTATGTTGTCAATTAACATCTTTCTAAACCGGGCAACAGATTTTTGTAATCCTCTTGTTAATAAAAAATAAAATATTTCGCACGCGCACACACGCACACACGCATGTACACAACCAGCACACACACATGCACAGATACGCGCGCGCTCGCGCACGCACACACACGCACACACACACACACACACACACACACACACACACACACACACACACACACACACACACACACACACACACACACACACACACACACGCACGCACGCACGCACGCACGCACGCACGCACGCACGCACGCACGCACGCACGCACGCACGCACGCACGCACGCACGCACGCACGCACGCACGCACGCACGCACGCACGCACGCACGCACGCACGCACGCACGCACGCACGCACGCACGCACGCACGCACGCACCACACACACACACACACACACACACACGCATACGAGCACGCACACTCACGCACGCGAGCTCGCGCACACGTACGAACGCGCGCTCGCACACACACAAACCATACACAAACAAGCACACAAACACACACGCGCGCACGAACACACGCACGCGGACACACATTCACACACACACGCATACACACACATACTAGAACCCGCGCGCACACTCCTTGACACGTACAAGCACAACCCACGCGCATTACACGCGCGCGGAACACGCGCGCACACACCCGCACGCAAGCACAAACACACACGCTCCGAACCATCCCCCTTCTAAATTTTTATTGTCATATTATTATAATTATTATAAGGTTACAATCTACGGTGTTATATATATGTGCGCTTTTTTATGCCTCTCATGAACCGTGATTTAATGATATTTATCTATATCTATATTTACATATGTAAGGGATATATTGTATATGCTCTACAAATCCACTTCACTTATGTTGTCAATTAACCTCTTTCCAAACAGGGCAACACATTTTTGTAATCTTTTTTGTTAATACAATTTAAAATATTTATAGAGAGTAAGACGCTCATAATTTTTGTTACATGAGTATAAACACATCTGGTGGTATTTTTAGTTCATTTTTTTCGGAACTAGATTAACTGTAGGCCAGAAACAGTCAAACCGAGAGTACAAGAGTAACATTCCATCGGTACAAAATGCTTAAATACTTTCCCTTATCAAACAAAAACGTGTGAATATCCGTCACTCGATTTAAGTAGTTTTTCGTTTTCGTGCATTGTTAGATCGACAATGCGACGGACAGAAGAATGTACTCATGTATATGTCTCTTGATCTCAACACATTGCGTGCAATGTGCTTAACGTCTCCTAGATAACATATTACTAAAACGTGAACTGATTGCATTAATTGTGTTTAACAATAAATGAGGATATTCAGATATATTCAATAGATGATTTCAAAATACAATAGTTGCATAGATTCTTTTTTAACTATCGTGAACCTCTTAACAAATAATAACACAACAAACGTTTGTATCAGGATAAATTTTTGTCATTGCAACAGTCATGCTATAGTCGTTATTGTAACATAAGTTTATTAATTATTACAACGTGTCTTACGAGATACAGGTACTCACAGTGAAAAATAATAAGACAGCGAGAAGTTTAAAACACATGCATGTATATACAAATACACTCACGCGTATACAAACACACAAAACACACGCGCGCACTTAACCGCAGACACACGCGCATCCGCACACGCGCACACATACATACGTACACACGCAGTCGCGCACACACCCGCGTTTTTTTTACACAACTAGCACACACACACATGCACATACGCGCGCGCGCGCTCCCGAGCACACACAAGTGCGCACACACGCATACAAACACACAAAACACACGCGCGCACTCAACTGCAGACACACGCGCATCCGCACACCCGCACACACTCGCCTTTTTTTCTTCTTTTTACACAACCAACACACGCACACATACACATACGCGCGCGCTCTCGCGCGCACACACGCATTCGTGCACGCACACACAGCACTCGCGCACACACCCGCACACACACAAACACATACGCGCGCGCTCGCTCGGGCGCACACACACAAGTACGCACACACACGCATACGTGCACACACACACACACACACACACACACACACGCACGCACGCACGCACGCACACACACACACACACACACATACACACACACAAACCCGTGCGCACACTCATTTACACGTGCATGCACAACACACGCGCATAAAACGCGCGCGCAACACGCCCGCACACACAAACACACACGCACTGAACCACCCTCCGCACACAATCACGTAGGTCTTATTATTATATTATTATTATTATTATTATTATTATTATTATTATAAGTTACCATACAATCTAACGTGTTATATATGAACTTTTTGCTTCTCAGATCACTATTCTTCAATTAGTTTGTGTATTTTGCAGTGAACGGAAGTACGCTTTTTTGTGTCTCTATTGGGGACTTGTCGTTTATTGTTGTTTTTTTTGTCATTTTTGTTATTTTTTTTTCATTTCTTCTTTTTCTATGGAATATTCATGTGTGTGTATCCATAATTTTTGTTTTCTATTTTTGTTTGCATATGTAGACATCTTATGTCTTATAATAGAATCTAACTGGACATGTTTTGAAATAGAAACTTACTGGACAAACACACACAAATTATCATTTGTATCACCCATCACTTCTTTAAATGATTAAATTATGTACTCTAAATGTAAAAGGGCTAAACAATAAAGACAAACGCATAAACATTTTCAAATGGTTAGACGAAAAAAAAGTATATGCCTATTACAGGAGAGTCACTTAACACATACTTTGGCACAAACCTTAAAAGATGAATGGGACGGAGACATCTATCTCAGTGGACAACATACTAATAAACAAGGCATTGCCTTTCTGATAAAAAATAATATAGGGATCACAGTCGATAACTTTAATGAAAAAATAATTGGCAGACAAGCAAGTATAGATATCAAAATACACGAAACACAATTAACATTAATCAACATTTACGGCCCTAACATAGATTATCCGACTTTTTACGAAACATTACAATCCTTTATTATTAATAATCAAGATAAAAACATTATAGTCGGTGGTGATTTCAATACTGTTCTTAACCCATTATTAGATAAAAGAAAGGGAAACCTTTAAACTCATCCTAAAAATAGAAACATTTTAAATAACTTACTTGAAAACTACAATATGATAGACATATGGCGCACAGTTAATCCCAACGAAAGCAAATACACCTGGCACTCAAACACAAAACCAACAATATTTTGTAGATTAGACTATTTTTTAATATCTGAGTCACTTTGCAACATTATTGAAACATGTAACATAAAACCAGGATTTATGACTGACCACTCTCTAGTTGAACTTAAACTGCACAAAATAAAACCTGAAAAAGGCCCTGGATACTTACAAATTAATAACAGCATCTTATTAGATACAGAATATCAAACACAAATAAAACAAGAAATATTCAATACAGTTCAAAATATTAAAGATGCGAACCCAAACACCTTATGGTAAGTAATTAAAGGAAATATACGTAACACAACAATTAGATACACATCATTTAAACAAAAAAGCACACAGACTTGAAACTGAAACCATTAAAATCATTGAAACTCTTGAAAAACAATTGCATTAGACAAACACAAACGACACCATAGACATTGATGAAATAACATAAAAAAACAAGTATTAAAAGAAATTTATCATACACGTCTCAATGGAATACTACTACGAGCACGTGCACAGCATGTTGAACATAATGAAAAACAAAACAAAATATTTCGCAAACATCGAAACACGCAGAAGTAAACAAAAACCTATACACACATTAGTAGTCAATCGCGAAGATATAACAAACAGAACCAAAATACTAGAAGAACAACGTTTATTTTTCGAAACCCTCTTTAAACGAAAACATGTTGAAAATAACACCCTTTTTAAAAATACACATCATGCTTTAAATGATGAGGAAAAAATACTGTGCGACGGAGTACTTAATGAATATGAATGTGGATTAGCTCTAAAAGAAATGCAAAATAACAAAAGTCCAGGGTCTGATGGCATCACAATCGAATTTTATAAAATATTCTGGAATGATATTAAAATACATTTACTTAATTCACTTAACTTTTCATTTAACAACGAAAACTTAACAACGCTACAAAAACAAGGTATAATATCACTCATTCCAAAACCTGGAAAAAACTTAGAATCCTTATCAAACTGGCGCCCGATTAGTTAACTTAACAATGATATAAAATTGCAACTAAAAGTATATCAAACAGAATAAAAAAATATAACCATCAGTTATTTCAAGATCTCAATCTGGTTTCATTTAAGGACGTTACATTTGTGAAAACGTACGTCTAATACAAGAATGGATAAATTATTTCAACCAACCAAACAATTCTGGTCTCATTTTCTTTGCAGACTTCGAAAAGGCTTTCAATTCACTAGACCATTCGTTTATGTTCTCTTGTTTAGAAAATATGAATTTCGGTGAAAGTCTTATTAAATGGGTTAAACTATTTTATACCGATATTAACAGTATAATAATTAGCAATGGCTTTTTCTCAAACAGTTTTAACATCGAACGAGGGGTAAGACAAGGATGTCCACTTTCATCGACGCTGTTTATTATATGCATCGAATATCTATCACACTATATACAATCAAATGAACACATAAATGGAATATCGCTAGAACCCGACGAAGAAATTAAACAGTCCCTATTTGCTGACGATGCAACTTATTTTTTAAACGACAGTTGTGACTCATTCAATAATCTTATACAATCGCTAACCCTTTTTGGAATGGCATCGGGTCTTAAATTAAACAAAAGTTAATGTACTGTGCTAAGAGTAGGTAAATTTAAACAAAGTAATATGCATCTTAAAAAAGAAAAGAAATTCATCTGGACATCAGATGAAGCAACAACGTTAGGAATAACCTTTACAAACAATGAAAATGAAACAATTTAAAAAAAACATATTGCCTAAAATACAAAAATTAAAAAAATGTTTAAAATCATGGCAACACCGTTAACCTACACTTATCGGAAAAAACACCGTGTTAAAAACATTTGCACTCCCTAAATTAATTTATACACTAACAGTTCTCCCAAATCCACCAAATGATATTATTAACGATATAAAAATATATAAGCAATATTTAATTTCATATGGGACGGTAAGCCTGATAAAATAAAACGAACTCAGTTAATTCAATTTGTAGAAAATGGAGGTATCCAATTAACAGACATCGACTCATTCTTGAATGTAATCAAATGCAGCTGGGTTAAAAAAATACCTAGATAATACCAATACAAGTCAATGGAAATTATTCTACCAGATAATCCTAAAAAAATATGGTGACTCCTTTACTATTTGAATGTAACATCAACAATACCTTTTTGCGTGAAATTGCAAACGAAAACATATTTCTATCTAGTGTTTTATCGGCATGGACTAATGTTACTCATAATCTAGAAACCCAAATCACCAGTAAAACTATTTTATGGAACAATAATGACATAACTTCAAACAATAAGACTTTTTTCTATAAACACTTGTTTGAACAAAACATTAAATATGTCGACCAATTGTACGATTACAGAATAAAGGACTTCTATTCTTTTGAGAATATATGTTATATATACGGAATACCTTCAAGCAATTTCCTAATGTATTACACATTAATTAAAAGCATACCCATACATATATAATCTACAATTAATACAAAAAACACACCATGTACTCAAACATCATTCACGGAAACATACTTGCAAAACAAAACAAAACAAACAAAATATTTTACAAACTACAAATTAAACACCCAGCAGAAAACTCCAAGATTCAAAATAAATGGCAAAGCCTTCTTCGAGAACAAGAATTTAATTGGAAACAAATATTTATCATGCCATATAAAACTATAGATAGCACACTGAGCAAATTTAAATATAAATATGTCCATAGAATCATAGCTACACATAAATATCTTTTTAAGTGCAACCCATCCAACATAAATTAATGTGATATATGCAGCGAACACATTGAAACAATAGAACACCTTTTCTGGGAGTGCAAACATATTCAAATTCTATGGAACCAGTAAACAACATTTCTAGAGAAACAACAATTACAATTAAAATGTCTCTCTTATATTTCAGTTTCGGTGTAAATACTTTTAAAATACCAGAAATTAATAACACTGTGAACCACATTATCATATAAATGAAATATTGTATATTCAGCATCAACTACAAAAAACAAATACCTACTTTTAACTGTTTTATAAACTATTTAAAAACTTTAGATCCAAATTGAAAAACAAATTGCCCTTAACAATGATAAACTTCATATATTTGAACATGGCAACACATTAAACTTTAATAACAAGTCCAGAATGCTTTCTACCAACTTTATGCAACTCATTCATATTCATAACTATTCTGTAGATTTTTTTTTTGGAAAAAAACTATATATTAGCATATCTTGTATAAAATGTTTGAACATTATTGCTGCTACATGATATAACTTTTTTGTGTGATCATATGCATGTATGCAATGTATGTCTTATATTGAATAAAAACAAATGTAATGCTTTGAATGATGTATCTGACTTTGTGTGGTTACTTGAACTGTAATTTCAAATTCTATTCATTATTTCATGCAACGTAGTTATATTCCCTAGCATTGAATTGTGCACAAGCAGAAAAGGCACCGTAATATTGTTACACACAATTTTGTAAGTGCCCATATACTCAACAAACAATAACCACGGTATATACTGAACTGTGAAATCAAGGAACACTGAATTTCTTGGGGAAAACAAACAAACATAGACGCATTGTTGTAATAATAAATAATTCATTATTTAATATCTCTTATGAGTTACTGAATACAAATAAAACAAATTTATGACCAATGTCAAGAGTACAATAACAAAAGGAATTTCGCTGTGCGATACGCGGAGGCAGTACTTTTGTTTTGCTGATACTGAAATGATATCCCATCATTACAAATACAATAACGCACGTTTATTCTATATTGTTTTGAACGAATGGACACATGGACGCCGTCGAGACATTCCATCGGAACGAGCAGATATGAGGAGCATGTTTTATACTTCGTTTTTAGTTTAAAAAAAAATATACTGAAGTTGCAAGTGACATGTTACTGTGATGTACGAGCAATACGTAATAAATATGAATTGCGGCAGTCGTACGATGTATGGTTATATTGAGTACCCAAGATCAGTTCAGAAAAGTATCTGAACTACCCCATTTCTTATCTGTATTCATTAATCATTAGTATGGTATGAGCATACACACCGTTTATTTTTTAAAATTTTATCTCATACATTTGGTTGATGAAGTTCAACGTTTTTTTCAAATTGTATTCTAATCAAACTACGGCTCACAAATGATGCATTCAGTAGCTTTGTTTTGATTTCATTTGAAAAATCATTAAGTCTGACATGTTTTTTTATTTTTATATTGTGCTGTTATGTGCTTTTGCGGACATCAATTTATTGAGGCACATGCTGATTAGGATGAGAAGAATGACTTTGTCCATGGATTCAAATTTAATAATAGTATTTTACGTTATATTATTTGACCCATATGATTCTACATGCACCTTTGCTGCAATGAGAGGAAAACGCTGTAATTTAAGTTGACATATATTTTGGTGCCGATATATAAGTAAAGAATACAATGCAAGAAGAAAATACCGTTAAGTTGATCTAGCGATGGTTAAACAACCTAAACCACGAGCCTTAGTAATACGTTCATGTTTTCGTTCCGAGCAAATACCCTCGTGCATGTTTGACAAACATTTTTCTGTTTTCATTTTTAACGTAAATCAGATCAAATTGCTGAATAAAAAACAGCAAACATGCTGTTATTTGCTTCTTTTCATTTTGTTTTATGGAGCAAATGTTTCCCTAAAATTAATAATAATAACAGTTTTGTAATTTGTTTTTAAAGAAAGTGTTCATTAAACAACGCAACAGCATTCTTTACCAAATTAAGTGCAGACACATATGGTCCAACATTTATAACAATTTTTTTTAATGTAACCGTATCCACACAGGTTTGTCTTTATGAATGTTTGTGCATGAAGCATCAATTTAGGCTCCCGATGATACAATATTGCAATATTACACGATGTTCGTTTTATAATATGTAAGCGCGAGTATGTGTATGATTGAAATTAAGATATTGAAACATGTGCTCCAATAATTTTCATGACATGCAATTATTGCTATTCACCGTTGTTCCCTTCCTGATATAATGACGAAAAGTCATGTTATATATGTATATGTTGAATGTATTGAAATACAAACATACGAAATGAATGGTTATTGCATAAGACAGCGTTCCAGTACAACAATGTGTACTTTTATTAAACGTTATACATACCGTCTCGCAGACAAGCAAGATCAAAAGTCGGAAAGCCAGTCTGCACATCGACAATTAATGTCAGAATTTGTTACCGACGTAACGTGATATCAATGTGTGATTTGAATGTGCGGAAAGAAAACTGCGTCATAATGAAATGCAAATATACCACGTATTTCTAAATATTTAAGAAATTTAAGTTAGAAACGTAACATGCTATTTGATGACACACACAATAGTACGATTTGATGTGGTATAAGTTATATCCACGTATGCAAGTTTGAAGTTTGAAAATACCTCATACCTCTACGCTGAATGTGCCTGTTATGTTCGTTATGTTCTATTTCACGTAAGTGTTTCTGTTAGTCAATCTTTGGAGGTTTGCGCTATTATTCAGAATGAAGAGATATACAGGCTCGGAAAGAATTGCGGCTCAACACAAATAAAACTACTAATAGGCAAACCTCGCCATTTTTATGCTCGGCTTAACTTTAAAAATTACACAACAATAGGCAGTAAAATATATATATTTCGCTTTACATTATTATCCCCGCCATACGCGGAGGGATATTGTTTTGGCGTTGTCCGTCCTTCCGTCCGTCTTCCGTCCCTCCGTCTTTCCGTCCGCCCGGCACTTTTGTGTCCGGAGACCTATCCTGGAAGTGCTTTGGCGTATTTCATTAAAACTTGGTATGAGTATATGCGATATATGGATAAGATGATGATGCACGTCAAATAGCATTGTATACAATCTGTTCATAACGGAGAAATGGCCCTTTGTATCTTGACAAAAAAAAAATGCTTTTTAATATAAGCTTAGATCTGCATCTCCATTAAAACATGAGCCAGAGCCATGAAACTTGCTATAGTTGTTCTCAATCATCTGGGGGTGCTTCACATTTAACACCCATAATCCTAGGTGCTAAAGTCAACGTCACACATTGAGGTCAAAGGTATCAAATTTTATGAATTATTCATTATTTAGCCATTCCTTTACTATGAACCAAGGGATTCTGTATTAACTGTCCACAATTGTTCTCAACCATCTAGGGGTGTTAAATATAAGATCCAGGTTGCTAAGGCCAAGGTCAAAGTCACACACAAAGGTCAAAATCACACATTTTAATTAAATATGCCTTATTAGCTAAGGATTCTAGCATACTAAAGTTCTACACACATCCATAAACACTATTTATTTGGCGGTTAATATCAATTCAACGAATTTGCTTGTTATTTATGCAATGAGGATATTTTCTTATTTTCTGCAATTCCTCATATTCTGCAAAAACAACAACGGAACACGTATGTTCACAAACGTGCATAGGCAATGTGATATGAACTATGCAATGATATAGAAAATGTATAGACAAGGATTAAAATGTGTATGCATTATTATGCAATAAAACACTTCATTACAAACATTATGTGTTGTAAATAATCACCAAACAACTGACACAGACGAAAATAAAATTGAAGACAAAAATAAAATTAAAGACCAAAAATAAAATTGAAGACATAAATAAAATTATTTTAACTTAATAAGCTCAAGTAATTATTCAACTTTTTTTTTCAAAATCAAAATATACGTCGAATGTCTTTTTAAAGATATTGGTTGTTTCCAAAGCAGACAATTTACTTCACTGTTGATGACGGTTGCAGCCTTGCTGAGAGCGAACTTTTTGAACTAGGCATGGATCAGCAAAAAAACTGTCGTAATTAAAGTTAAGTTGTTTTGTAATTACTATAGAGAAAACGTTGAAAAACGAAATTCCATGAAAATGTTTCTTTTGTATACTTGCAATGCAATCACGATATTATGTGTCCAAGAAAATGTAAAGGCAAATATTAATCGTTGTTCTATTCTGTATTCAAACTGGTACTTAAAATATTTGTTTGCGCTCTGCTATTATGCCGTAACGTTTTGTTAAAAGTACATACACAGCTCAAATAGATGTGGCGGTCGTTATAAAAATTGTAACCGCGAGTTAAGGAAGCTGCTATTTATTTGTGCCCGCAGACTAAAAATTAACTTAAAGCCAAAAACTCTTTTACCAAATAAACGTCACAAGCACGCCTTTTCTGCAATTATTGCTGTTGATGACGATGCTTATTAACGTAGATTATACACGGAGTTTTACTTAATTACGTTAATGTACTTTTACTTAAGGTCAAATATAGTAAAATGTGTTTTTAAATTTGTAGATTAATAACATACACATGGTTTAGTGTGATAAATAAGTAATTATTTGTGATGCTTTTAAAAATATAGCGCAAGCGTATATGTACTTTGGCAGAAGTGGAATAGCAAACTGCCACTTCAACTGCAGACCTCAGTTTACATTTTTTAGACATGCTGATATGAGAGTGTATGTAGCAAATAATACTAAAATTTTGATGCAACACCTGATGTTTTATCTTTACAAAACTTTCATCAACATGGTTCTCTGCCTCCCGCCTTGTGATATGGATAATTAGTCTAACGACATGAGCATCGTTATGATATCATGTTTTGGGAATAATTTAGAACTAGATTAATGTTCGACGAGGTTGAGGTATGAACGACATTGAATCGAAACTGTTCAATATTTTGCTTTAAAGTATGTAACGCTTCGAAACATTTTATCTACTTTGTTTCGTTCCGTCTGCCTACTGCGCATACAGACAGGTCCATCATTTTTCCGTCATTTCTCAGTCGGCCTAATTTGACACTACTGTTACGGTTAAAAGCATTAATCGCTTTGAATAAAATTATGGAAATATTTTATAATTTAAGCGTATGAAGTTATCATCCAACCTCGATAGTTTAATCACCCTCGAGGAATATATATGTTGCCGAGAGAAATTAATTTAACAATGCAAACATGTGAATGTAAATGGTGTTCAGTACAATTTGTTAGTCTTGCAAGTACACAATGAAATCAAATTGTTAAATAAATTAAACTTTATACTCTATATGTCTCTCCGATAATATTTATAATTTAACAGTTCAACGTGCTACACTGGTCGTTGATAGTTTGTACATTTACTTCGCATTTAAGTAATTTAACCTTGAGGAATCATTACCGAATACTAAACCTGTTTTGTAATGTAATATAATGCCAGGACAACGTTATGCAGCGATGTGCCCTCTGAAAAGTACACACAATACAATTATATTTTATCGCGAAGCTACACCAGACGAACAACGTTATTAGTGTAAATCATTTTAAGCTATTGTCAGAAGTTTTAAATCAGATATACTGTGGAATAATTCATGAAACTGTCTCGTCGCGACGCATAATATCACTGTTCAATGAAAAACCATACTAGTTATCGCTCTCAATATTTGTTTAAGTGTAAATGATCATTGTATTTATATGTTATAAAATCTAAACTCTTTCAGTTCATCAAGTTCAATAAAATTACAATCTCCGTTTGTAAATTCTTTCTGTTCATGTAACATTTATTTTCTGGATGGCAACAGCTTTGAAGAATATTATACGCCTTTTGCAGAAACAGTTTGTTTATTTATTATATATATATTTCTTACTTGATATTTGACATCAAAGCGTAAGTTTTCTGAACGGTGATCATACTGTTATGAAACGATGATATTTGAACTTACTGATATATTACGGATTTAGTTTCATCTTTCTGTTTGATACGGCATAATTTTAACCTCCTATATCCGAATGTAATAACCTACCTAAACTGTTTTGTTTTCTTGTAAAATATTTGTGTATGTATTTGCAAAAAGCGTTTAAATACATATCCACATATTAAAGACTGAACGTCATTGATTAAACTGACATTTGATTAAACTCCTTGAACCGTTTTTTGAAGTAAATACTTTCATAATAAGCAGTTATTACATACTACATTTTATTGCAATTTCAACGAAATATTTACCTATATATTTAACTAAACATAATCGAAGTGCCACATGTAAAAAAAACATGCATAATGCTATAAAATGCTATTAAAATGTTTTAAAATAACTTTCAGGCCTACATAGGTTTGGTCCAATGTCAAGAGTTTCTTGTTCATTAATTTATGTCATGTATTCAAATAATAACATTTATTTTATGTTATTTAATATAAGTGTTTTCATTAACAGTGTCAATATGTGTTTGCATCAGATTTTTATATATTTTATATCATTCTTGATTCGATTGTATTTCAGCGAAAACCAGCAAACGGATATTTAAATTAATGTAATAGTAAGAACACGAAATAATTATAACGCTCCAAAAAGAATCTGTTGTTTTCAATTTATTTGTATCAAATTTGAACTGCTTACAATGATTAGTTGCGTTATTAATGCGCGCGATTGTACCGAAACAGCAGAACTTAAGAAGAAAGTTCCTTTTTGCATATTAAAAATAAAAGCAAAATGTAGTTATAACGCATCATTAAACAATTAAAGGTATTATTAAAATGTGAGACCAAATGCAACTGGTGAGTTTTTGTAGTATAAGCTGGTTCCAGCCAGTACCGCCCACGTTCATTGCTCACTAAATTTTGTTCCGCCATGATAGAAATCGAGAAATCGACTAGTTATTTGTTTTGAGAATGCAATGGATTCTCTTGTTGAATTTTGAAGAATAAGGAATACATGGTGTAAGTCCCTATTAAATGTACATAACATAGTGCAAATGTTTCGAATTAAAAAGGACTGTCCTATAATACCAAGTCGCGTTTGTTGAAGTCTTTCTTCACTTTGTCAATTCATTGTTAAGTGTATCATTAGTTAATGGCAGAGAAAACTTAAAGAATAATAATGAGCTATCGAACCATGTTCGTGATTATTTGTGGCTCAGATGCTTTTGCTGTACACGCGAGACGCATTCGCTACACTTAAATTGTAATTTGTCTGGGTAAAATTCGTCTCTTTGAGACGAGACATAACGATTGTTGAGTGGGAAACTGTATTTCCAGCTTGGTGGTTATATTAAAGGGGCCTTTTCAGAGATTTTGGCATGTTTTTAAGTTTGTCATTAAATGCTTTATATTGATAAATGTAAACATTGGATCTAAAACGCTTCAGTAAAAAAATCAACAATAAAATAAAAACAAAGAAAAAAAATGTATCCCGCAACAGGGCTCGAACCAGTGACCCCCGGAGTCCTGGAGTAAAAACCAACTAGTCCACTCGGCCATCCTGCCAAGCATGTATGAGTAAGGTATTTTATACTTTTTATAAGCAATCTTCGTAGTTTCACAAAATTAAACGACAACAACTGAACTCTCCAAATTATTCAATCGTTTCGCGTTGCAACGCTTTATAAATTACAGGTTTTTAAATCGCTTAAATAATATTTTATTGCATTTTCTTTTGTGCATGCATTTATACAAATATACACATGATTCATAGTGCAGAGAGTAGATATAATACAAATTGATGTTGTCGAATGTATAGAAAAAAGCAAAAGGGTTGGGTCACAAGTTTTAACAACATTAGATGACGACCCTTCCCATAGTTTTTAAATCGTCAAAAGATGCATATAATGGCTATATTTGACTATGGTACCTGTTCAGTATTACTGTTTCCTTACAAATATCATCATTAAAACGAAAATTTGCGAATCTGAAACAACTTTTTTTAATTTTGTCAATTTACCAAAACGTGAAAACTCTCTTTAAAGGTACAAACGTTTTATATTCCAAATCCAATTTTTTATTGTAGAACGGTTATTACTTTTAGTTTTCGGACATTGTAAAATTTCGGCCCTTCCCCCGTTTTTAGCCAAAATATTTATTTATTTGCGGACATAACGGTTTTCTTTCATTATTAATTAACCTTGAAATTCAGAAAATCAATTAAACATAGATTTTTCATTATAATTGTAACCTGTGTTATTTGGAGACTCTTTGATCGTGCGTTGTACAAACGGATTCAAGTCATAATAACTGGAAAATGAATACCTTTTAAATCAATGACAATAGCATTTGCGTTATTGGCTTTATAACCATGTTTACTGGTAATTTACAATCAACTGCTTAACGCAGAGAATATATGAAAGTTATTAATACTATACGGCGTGGAAATTTAATATTATTTGCTGGTACACTTTACTCTATATACATTGCAAACCCATATCCGACCATTAATGCAATATTTGTAGAGTTTCTTTAAACTATCGGGCATCTCTATTTTTATAATATTTTTCTAAATCTAAATTTTCGAAAAAAAACCCTCAGAATAATAACGGTTCACAGATATTGCATTTAAGTGACATCCTTGTTACCCGTGCGACAGTTTATCCTTTGGAAGCGGACAGATTGCAAGTATGTGGTCCTATATTTTGTTTCATGTTCTCCGGTTTAAAGAAATATGTAAACGGTTATATGCATTTTCGCAACACAATGAAAAGAAGAATTAAATAATGCGAACTTATATGAGTATAGTATTAATTTGTGCATCAATTCCATATTGTCGGAGCATTGCCTGACATGCATAAAGGAGTCCACGTTCGTGGTCATTCATCGTCGTGTACAGAGGTTTTATCAACACAATTGTTATCAGTTTGGTAATAGTGGTTCTGGAAGACAATAACATACTTGATTATCATGTGTGTGGTTATGTAAAGGATATTATCTCCTAATGTCAGCAAAGATATGTTTTGTTTGATTTTCGTTGACGTCGTTACGTTCTTTAGTTATAATACTCCGACGTTTACAATTCAGTTTTATGGCTACCCTAACCCAATTATTTGACATGAAAAGCTGATGTTTTGAGTAAAGTTAAACATATGTGATATGTCCGCACTTGTTTTGCCTGCTTGTTAAATTAAGCATGTAGACATGTGAAGCATATTTTTTTATTACTACAACATATGTAAAATCATTTATTCATCAAAGAACGATAACCAAGTAACGGATTTAAATTTTGGCCTTCGGTGATTGCATGGCTATGTGGTGTTATTAAGTTAATGTCTGCCTTGATATACACCCACTCTTATCGTTTCTCAGCCGCGTGGATGAGCTGCACTGTCCAGATCAAGGACTGTGTAGTGGTCCATACTTTTTGAATATTTTTTGACCCACGGTGCAGCTTTCAAATCATGTTTAACTTAATAAGGTGAGATAATTGGCAACCACCTTAAGTATGACATTTTTATTAAGATATGTATTTTGCTTTTTGTTCTATTTGGTAATGTCCACTTGTATAAAAAACACACGTGGATACTACTGTAGAGGTAGTATTTGTTTGCATATACACATGTTTTCCTATTAGTTTAAACCTATTTATTTTAGCTCAATTGCATAGAAAGCCTTAGGCTTATTTGAAACGCTCTCGAGTCCGTTTCCTGGGACTAGAACCAGCATTTGGTGTTTTTGAGGGGGCGGGGGGGGGGAAAAGTCTTTAGAACGCTCCCACAGTGGGGATCGAACCCGTAACCTCCCAGTCGCTTGACGAACACCATATCTTTTACGTCCGGGCGATCTGTTGCCCTAGTGATAACAATAATTGATGCAAAGCAGTGTTTATGGACACACTCACATATTTTTAGACGGTTTAGGTTAAATTAAATATGTATATGAAATAAAAAATGTTGCTAAAATGTTACTGTTTAAGTCAATGTTTGACCATGTTGTCTAATGTAGTTCTTCGTGGTCTTATTTATTTAGTATATGTTGATATTTAATACTCTTCAAGTGAGTTTCAATTGTCTAATTCACAGACTCATTAGTTAATGTGATGAAATAGCTTAAAAAACAATTTCTAGTAACTCAATGCATTCGAGTGTTGTTGTTTTTTTTTAAATTGGTATCTACAATTCCGTAAAAGTCTAAAACAAATAATCATTGTTCTATGAACATTTTTTCGATATGGAACAAAATCTATAACATTGTTTGGACGAATCAAACTTCTCTGCTAGGCACAGCAAAACATATTAGTTGTTCACATAATAACTCCCTTGTTTTGCAATAATTAAATAAAAACTAAAACATGGTCTCCGGTTAACATAATTTCATCTCAAACGCTGACTACTTGAGTTGAATATGATAACGCCTAAAGTCTTTATTCGTTCCAACTAATGAATACACACTCAATAAAATGTACTCTTTTTTTTTTTTTTATAGAAGACCAATTTAGAAATAATTCGTTTATTTCTTACTTCAAAATATTTAGCGCTTCGCAAAATTTGATCTTGTTTTTTTTAATCAGTCCGTCTTAAAACTACGTCACACTCACATAGGTCCATCATTATTCTATTATTTATTCGACCAGAATATTCGTGTTACTACTGATATCTTTGTCGAGCACTCATAAACGATTACAAACCAATACTACTATGTTGGTCATATTTTATAAATTAGGAGAAGGAAGTCATTATCTGCCTTGATGCATTAAAGACATTTAATTTATTTTATCTTATCTATTTCTAAATGCACCCTTTATTTGCAGCGATTTGTTCTCGAATCAAGTGGATTAATAAACTGGTCCATGTTCGTTATCATGAACAGTCATGCATGGAAAACGCACAGCTGTGACTATTTCTACTGTCGTGTTTAATTGATGATTCGCCACTGAATATGAGTGTAAACCCTTTACGCCATAAGTACTCACAGAAGGAGGCGATGTCATAAAATTTAATGACTAACAAGATTGAGTATGGCTTGTATTATAAAAAAGCACAAAGTAAAGTTAAATTAAGTCCACCCAAGTTGCAGAAAAAAGCACCCAACAATGAATGAGGTTCATGCATTTCAAGTTGCTAAACCCTCTATGTGTTTGCACCTCTTTTTTTCTTAACCATGTATATACACATTTTACTCTTATGAACATAAATATTGTTCTAGTAATACTTATTTTAAATATATGTGTACATGTACGTATTATATATTCATTTATAAAAGTAATTAAGGTGTATCAAGGGAAATAAAGACAACATAAGCACATATATACTGTTATTTCTCATCAAAAAACCAGACAAATATATATGCATTAGTCTTTTTATTTTAATGATACAAGAAAGCAGAAGACTCTGTCAACATACACAATGCCTATAATATCCTTGATTTTAAATTTAATAAATATTTAAGTTTCACCATAACACATTTAAGTTCTAGTGCACCGACGTCAATCACAAATGAATATGCCATAACCGCGCCGCAGTTGATACGTTTAGATGCTGGACAAACTTTTGAAACGTGTTTTATTTTCATAAACATCACAAATTGCTAACGAGTAGGACGAACATGTACAGCATAATTGCTTAACGAAAGCAATCATGCCCGAAATAGTTCATATTGCTCAGTTAATATGAATGACCAAAGCAATGTTGTAATATTTAGAATTACCTAGTTTCCATATAGCATGAATCGATTGTGCAAATGACAGATTGACGATCATTTACGAAATTTTGCGAAATTATAAAATGTATTTTATAAGTCTAAGACCTTAATACTTATATGTTATTTACATGTTTTTTTATGAAAACATCCAATCTAAAGTATTCTGACGGAATGACCTATGGTCTTGTGGTTCTTACATCATGTTTGTTGGGGATTCTTTAAATTATATATCGGGAAACACACTTGTATAGGGTCTTCTTCACATTTCAAATTGATGTGAACGTGTCCTCCAGATAAAGCAATATCATACTGTCAGTTTTTTTTAAATACATTTTAAAGTTTTTGTTTTGTTTCGATGGTTAATAGAATAACACGGGCATTACGAACATGACTGTGATACCGGTTTATGGTAGACGGTCATGTATAATTTATAATATACATTTATTAAAACGATGAAGAATATGTTCCGATTTAATAGCAAAATAGTAGGGGTATACTCAAAATAAAACAAAAACAACGTATAAACCTTTAAGTGTATCATTTACGAAAAGATTTACTGATTGTATAAGGCTAAACAAAGGGAAATACAATAATTTGGTGTTTACATGATACATTTAAACTCGTTTCCGCTTGAATAGTATGTATTGTTGATAAATTTTAAAAATGAAAGCTCTTTCAGTGTGTATTTGTACGATATACCTTTCTGATTATTTTATATAAAACATAAACACGTACAATAGCTGCGTGTTTTAATCAGAATAAATTTGTGTGCCCTACGATGCAGATGACATTTGGCATTCATGTGTGTTGTATATTTAACGAAACAAATTGATCATCGATCATATATAACATATGCTAACTAATCACTTGCTCAAAATGGACGTAATATGATAGGACATAGTCGAACCATGGCAAATTTTAGTGTGTTTCTAGTGTGAGGACACGCCGTCACCATTCCGTGTAAATCCTTCTATAGGTGTCGTCCGGTATTCTAGAATTTAACGAGCTTTTATGGCACTTTTTTGCCAATTGTTTGCTACTATCGTATAAACTCGAACTGTCGCATGGGTTTATCCACCCTGAAATGAAGCTTCATGATAATTTGATTGGTGAATTTATAGCGTCCGACGGACCCAGCAAGTTTTCGCTTGATGTTTCTGTGAAATAAAGCCAAGCTATGATAACATGCATAATTGTATCATCTAATATGATCAGCGAAATTTTATTTGTGTATGTTGCGAACATATATTTGCTTTTTGTGCTAATTATTTAGAGATGTACACACGTCGTGTAAATAATAGTATTTTCAATTTGAAAATAAACTAATCTGACTGAAGCTTTTATCTGTATATCTTTATGTTTTTATAAAGAAGACAGCTGATGTTTGCTAAAGAAGGTATAATTTTACACGTTAGTCCTAATATCAATATTATTATTGCAACATTTGTCTGAGTCTTATTCG
Source organism: Dreissena polymorpha (assembly GCF_020536995.1). NCBI lineage: Eukaryota > Metazoa > Mollusca > Bivalvia > Myida > Dreissenidae > Dreissena > Dreissena polymorpha. Next base: position 47,906,984 of record NC_068366.1, on the reverse strand, counting down.
ACAGCCAACATAATAATTAAGGCTTTCAGCCAAAGCAGCACTCAAAGTAAGTGTAAAACTTGTAGGGGAAAATATGATAATTTAAGTGCTTTGATTTTTACATTATTGATGTTAATTACGATTCGCTCTAAAACCTTGTATTTGCAAAACCATTAACATATGTCATGGTGAGGTGAAGTATTCTGTTACAACATCTTCTCGAGGCATATAGAGAGATGAAACTGTTGTTTCATTGTGTTTGTTCTAAAATATACCACAGTTTTACATTAAAATCCCATTTGGATTGTACTACAAGCAAATTACATTTGAGGCAATTTATTGTTGACCATGTAATTGATAGTCTTCAAGAGTCGACAGATTGCCTGCATGTCTGGCCATTGTTGATGGTAATTTCATGTAATTGGTCTTCATTGAAAATGTCAATTGTTGTGTAGAAACTTCTTGAATTGAACAAAGTAACCATGCGAACTTATGGGCGAATATCTAAAGCGTATCAGTTGAGTAATGTGGGCTCATTCAATTGTATCTATCAGTATACGACCCGCTTTGTCATCATACGGTTTGTACTACGTAATATCACTAATGCACTCAGTTTGTAAGCAATCATACTGGCAGCCAAATGCATACAATGAAAACTAACAAGACGGATTATTGGAAAGTTATTAAGGACGTTTCCTTCGAATTCTAACAATCACATGGGTCTAGGTTTTAGAAATGCCAATAATATTTTATTAGTTTGTTATGACGGAGTTTTTAAAACGTTTTTAATGTCTGTTTGACTACAGTGTATCTTTCAAATAATGTGTTTTTTTAACTTGATTAGGTGAATTTTAGGCAAAACCCTGAAGTCCGACTTATGTTTGTTTTAAAGATATATACATTTTTTTCTGTCTGTTTGTATAAAACGTTTTTGCACACAATACTTTCAAATTGTATCATATTTTGTTAGCTAGCTAATGCGGATATACTGTTTGTTCCATTGAATTACATTTACTATAGCTTTTTATCGTTATTATATGTATCAAAGGTTTGGCCAAGCGGCTTCAGCCCGTTTGTATTGAGACGCTGAAATGTATTATCTGGATATATGGTTACATTACCTATTGTCTACTAGCATTAGGTATTTGTGTGGCCTGTATTTGATTGTTGCGTGCATATTCTTAAGTAATGAGTATAAATGTGTTGTAAAAGACAGGTGTTAAATGGTCATCTATTCCTATACTAGGTCTAGACGTCATCAAATCAGCTCATGCATGAAAATTAGCAGGTCAGTGCTTTTCTTTGTCATTTTATTTATTCATCCATGCAATTTGAAACTATTTCTCAAGCAAGCGCTTATTAAAATATCATATATCATTAACTCCTTATATACTAAAAATTTAAATGAATAATGAAACTTATGTGATACTTATTCCAATATTAAAACACTAATGTGTATGTTTGTGCACTTGTAAAGAATTGATATGACTGGTTATTAGTTAAACTCTACACATACTATTATAACGCAAATACTGTTTTGTCGTCTAATAAAAATTCATGGAAGAAGGTAATGGGCATCATTACGAATGATTGATGTAAATATGTGATTTTCATTTTAACTGCTGATTCAAGTATGAAACTTTTAAATTTTGATCTTTATTAATGCGACGTCTTATTGTAATTATTGAAAATAACCTAATCTGACACGGCACTTATTTGTGTTTACCACTCATGCTCCTCGATACCTATGATTTTGAAAGTTGATTTCAGTTTATGTTCAATTATTTTTTAAATTGTTCATAAAAATATCAGTTTCATGTCGATAACATGCTTAAGCTTCATTTTAAATGCTTATGTAACAAAGTATGAACAGTTTAATCTACGATAGTTTGTATAATACATAAAATTGTAGTGGCACGTTTACTGAAAAAAAATGCGCATGCAAGGTTTATTTATTGAAGAATTAACTTGTATGGTACTAAAGGCACTGTTAACAACAGGCAAGAAAAAAATACCTCACGCAAAAATTAATTGACCCACCACTTAACCAAATAAATATAACGCGAAATTCGATGAACCATTACATTTAATAAAACAAAGCTACATATATCACCCCCTGTACGTCGATAATCCAAACTCAGTTGGATAATTCAAACTGAAAAAAAAATGTCGGCCGAAACTGAAACTGAAAGGTAGGAGATTATTTTATCATTTCTGCTAATTTAGTAACTATAAGGACGCTATAGTTCTACACATGTGATAATGAATGTCTGACACACACATGCGTTGAGTTCTGCAATGATTTCGAATGCAATTAATCTTGTTAAACTAAACACTAACGGTATAATCTGGTTTAAACTGAAAAAAGATTCTTTATGTGTAGAAAATGATATTTTTGTATGTGCATGTTATATACCAACCTGTGATTCACATGTGTATTCAAATGTAAACTCTCCGTTATTTGAATTAGATTTTTCTGAACAAATAGCGTCCGATGTACTTGTATACAGTCAACAAGGTGATATCATGTTAGTTGGTGACCTTAATTCAAGAGTAGGTGAGCGGCCGGACGTAATTGAAAACATTAATCTTGACCGTTATGTCCACATGCCTGTTAATGATGTTCCGCTCGAAATAATACCGGCTCGCTCATCCCGTGATAGTCATGTTAATCAATTTGGTAACAAGTTGTCACTTTGTAAAGAAAATAGTTTGTTGATTGTAAATGGCAGATTAGAGCCGGGTCATTTTACGTGTTTTACTGTACTAGGGGTTCATCGGGTGCCAGTGTGGTAGATTATGTTATAGTTAATTTCAATCTATTGTCATGTATCTCAAGCTTTAAAGTGAATGACCTTACTGAATTTTCAGATCACTGCTCATTAGATTTAGTCCTTACATGTAGGTTTTCAGAACCTAATGCTACTAATATTGTTTTTAATAAGTTATCGTGGGAGGATGGTAAATCCGCCGATTTAAACATGCTACTTAATAGTAAAACTAATATGTTTGAAAATATTACTAACAATATAATCCTAGAAAATGAAAATTTTAACACGTGTATTAATCAACTGTGTGAACTGATATATGATGTCTCCTTTCAGGTACATGGACGTACTCTTAATTTAGATAGTGCAAAACCGCGAAATATACGCAAATCTTTATGGTTCGACAAAAGCTGCAAAAGTCATAAAAAATCGTTCTATGACTGTAAACGATTATACAAAAACGATCCATCAATTGCGAACAGAACGGCATTTTTTTTCAAGCCAGATCGATATATTGTAAAACAAAACTTATTGCTAAAAATAAATACTGTAGTAAAGAAAGTAAAATATTGTAATCCTTAAGTAAATCCAACCAAAAGAAACTTTGGAAATACATAAATAAATATAAACTTAATAAAACGACTGGTACAACTAACGTTAATATTGATGAATTAATAGATCATTTTAAAGCAGTTATCTAACACACCTCATTTCAGTTCGCTCAATGTTGATGAATACGCATCAAGAAATGAAACACTTCATATTGATGAGTTAGATCGCCCATTTACACTTCTAGAAATTCAAAAAAACAAATTCGAATCTAAAACGCAATAAAAGCGCCGACATGTCTAAAAATGTTGCAGACTTCTTTATTGACTGCAACGAGTTTATTTCTCCATATTTAGTTAAAATTTTTAATTACATATTCGATAAAGGTCCGGAAACTTGGTGTTATGGCGCTATTGTCCCTATTTTCAAAAAAGGACATAAACATGTTGCCTCTAACTATAGAGGTATTACATAAGTAAATATCATAGCTAAAATATTTTCAACTACATTACGCAATCGAATTAATTCTTGGTGCGAGAATGATAATATATTTAATACATCGCAATTCGGATTTAGAGATAAACGTAGTACGATCGATTTCATTTTTATTTTGCATACTATAATCCAGAACATTATTAACAACAAATCAAAACTTTATTGCGTTTTTATTGATTATAAAAAGGCATTTAAATCTGTTATACACGAGGCTTTGTGGATTAAATTAGTGCTGGCAGGAATAATCTGTAAAATGTTAAATATGATTAAGTCAATCTACAAGAATGTTAAATCTTGTGTTAAAAATTCTAAAGATATGTCTAATTCGGAGCTTTTTGATGTTACGTTAGGAGTAAAACAGGGTGAGCCATTATCACCTTTATTATTTATTTTATTTATTAATGACATTAATGAGTGTATTGATTTTAATAGTTTTACTGAAAAAGATGTACGTTTATTATCTATATTTATGTTGTTATTTGCTGATGACATGGCATTATTTACCACTAATCCAGAAAGTCTACAATTGCAATTAAATTCAATCTATCAATACTCATGTAAATGGGGATTAAAAATTAATTTAAACAAAACAAAAATTTGCATATTCGAAAAAAGGAAAAGTAATAGTACATTTAGATGAAATATTAATCAACAAGCTATTGAAATTGTTGATGAATTTGGTTATTTAGGCCTAAAACTACACTACACTGGTAATATATCAAAAGCAATTAAGGCAAATAATGAACAAGCCTTAAAAGCTTACAACCATTTATCGTCCATTTTTAGCAAAGTTAATCTGGATATCAAAACAAAACTTTCTCTGTTCGACTCCTTAGTAGTACCAATTATTTTATATGCATCTGAAATATGGAGAATTTACAACATTGATGAAGTTGACAAACTTCATTTTAAATTTGTAAAACCATTCTTGGTGTGCGCTGACAGACTTCTAATGCCGCTGTCTTAGGCGAACTAGGCAGATTTCCTCTCTCTATTATATGCAAACAACGGGCACTTAGTTACTGGGTTAAAATAAAACAAAATCCTGAATCTCTTTTGCACACTGTTTATAATGAACAATGTAATCTTTACAATGATTTTATTAGGGATAACAATAACAATAACAAAACTCTGTGGTGTGCCTTTGTAAAACAACAATTAGAGCATCAAGGACACGGACTTTTATTCAATAATTTTATTAACAATTTTAATTATTCAAATTATATCAACCAACGTTTAAAAGACCAATTTGTCCAAAATTGGCACGATACAATATTTAACCAACCGAAATTAGAATACTACAGAATGATTAAGACTGAATTCGCGTATGAAAAATATTTAGATTGCATCAATTCTAAAAATCACAACCAAAATTTATCAAGATTTAGACTTAGCGCCCATAAACTTGAAATAGAAACTGATAGATATAATAACATTCCAAGAGACCAACGCACATGTAGACTATGTAACTCAAACGTTGTTGAATCTGAATATCACTTCTTTCTTACTTGCCCAATCTATAAAGATCTACGAACAAAATATTGTATTCGATCAAACTGGCCAAATTTAACGAAATTTAAAAACATACTCTCTTGTCAACATAATAAAGTCATTGAGAATGTTGCCAGATTCATAACTGATGCCATGCAACTTCGCGAGGAAAAATCACAAGCAATTGCTGCTTCTTAAATGAATAGTGTATGTAGCCCTAATTATATTGTATATATATTACTTGTTTGCTCTTTTCTTTTTTTTGCTGTTGTTGTTAATACGTACACGTTTGTACATAATGTTTGAACACTTTCATTGTAGTTTGTGTTTGTTTATTTGCATGATTGTATTTGTATTGTACTGATGCACTTTGATTATGCTTTGTTTACTTGTATGTAAATGGTCAAAGGCGTCTTGTCGATAACCAAATAAAAAACTTGAAAACTTGAAACTTGATTTAATAGTTTTCTAGAAAAAAAAACGATATATTTGTCTTCGGAAAATGCTAATTTTCATGAAATGCGACCTATGTGTTGAATTATTTAAAAGTTAATTGACAAAAGAACGAACGAAACTTTAACAGAGATATGCCAAATTATATCATGAATGTCCTTAAAAAGTTTACTTTTAACACCTAGTATGTTTTTGTGCTAAAATCATGTGTTTGCAGGAAGGGTATAAACGTTTATGGATAAATCCAAACTGATAAGAAAATTTATGTGGATAATAACCAAACTCAAAATGGATAATGCACAAACTGCGATGTATTTGACAGAGACAGGTTGGATATTATTCTTTGAAAACAACTATTTATAACCACAAACTCAAACGATGTGTATAATGGGATATAAAAAAATACTTTCCACGAACATTAACATTAAGTTATTTGTTATTAGTGAAATCAATTTCAATGGAATTTGCATATATATATATATATATATATATATATATATATATATATATATATATATATATATATATATATATATATATATATATACAATTGAGGTTAGAAGCAAAATAAGCATGCGAAATTTGCATTCCACGTACACAGAGATGCCATAGCACGTGTCCCATGTCATTTTGGATAGCATGAAAAGAATGTAATTTGAAAATGTCCCTACTTTATATATTATATAAGCACTTGATTTAAAGGAATTCGTGTCGAAGCTGCATGTTAAAGTGGCACTAGCCCCTGCTGATTCGTGTATTTGTCACCATATTAGAGGTATCGAATATTATTCGAGGCATAACTGATCTGATTCATTATACATTATATCAGAAAGAGTGCATCGAATTGTACACAAATATTTAAGACAATATCGACGGCTAGTATAGCATTTTACTTTCCGAAATATATTTACACATTGAAAAGAACATTTTAAATGATTTCTAAATACACAGACATAGTTATTAAAAATCTTCTGTAAATGATGTATTTTAAATAAAAATAAAAAGTTTTTCCCGTGACTATTTTCGCCGGCGCGGGAAAATTGAAGTAGTAGTAAAGTATTTACGACGAATTGTACAGTACCCCGCTATGCGCATGCTCACTTACGATAAACGACTTTTAACGGCATTTAAGCATAGAAAGCTTGCGAGCTCTATATGGAATGACTTTGAACCATGTTGAAACCTTGGTGGGGAAAATATTTGTGGACTTTTAACTATTTTTCTTTCCGATTTCATCAATTACGTATTATTCCTTCCGATTTAATGATAATACAATTTGGACTTTTTGTAATTGTGAATATTTGATATTTCATTATATAGGATAATACCGTCGATTCGCTCCTTTAAACTGGTGACAAATAGTTTTAGAGCCGGGGCGATGGGCAGGCACTTTGATTAACTTTTTTTATCACTTTGATAACGCCATTTTAAATAGCGAGTTGCTGATGTTGTTCATCTATGTTTTGTGGAGTAATATCAGCATATATTTTTGTCCGATAACATAATTGCCAGTTGTTTCATCTAAGGTAAGTTCTCTAATTTTTAATTTTTCTACGTAATGGTTAGTTGTGTTATGGATAAGTATTTCTTTCATGCATTTAAAGAACTCTGTACAATAATAACATCTGTAGTTTTCAATTATCTTCTGTTTTACATGAAAAGAAAACAAAATCATTTTTATGAAGATTGTTTAACAATGTGCTACAATGTTTTTGTTGTCAGCAATTAAATAAATCTCGAAATATTTTACAAGAGTCTTTATTTAACATAGAGTTTTACATAAAGACATCTTGCAGTTTGGTCATTATCCATCGACTTCCTAATGTTAGTTTGGAATTATCCATACACTAGTTAGATCATTATCCAATTTGCATATTCTTGTCCCAAACAAATACGAATATATTGCGTTTTCGAGCATTTACGAAAATCACTTTTTTAAATACATATATGAAAGGTTAATTTACATAAGTGCAAGCATTAAAACATAAACAATATTCGATAATAATTGTTTTTGGCCTCAAACTTAAACAATTTCATTTACATTTTCCAGATTTTCAAACATATTTGTTTCAAATTATTATGTTTTTTTTAGCGCATTGTATCCGGAAAATAACATTTTATCAAAAAGAAACGTTTATTATGTCTCAACTTACCTTAAATATACGTGTTCTTATAAATATATGACTGGAGTCTTTATTTCTGTCGAGGTTTTTCTTCAGTTTGAATTATCCTACACAGTTTGGATTATCGACGTACAGGGGGTGTATATGAAAATAGCATGTTAACACTATATGACAAATAGAGAATACTAGGTCGGTGCCGAATAAAGTGAAGTTTATTTTGCGAGGCTTTTGACAATCTGAACAACGAGTCTTGGCGACCTAGTATTCGATTTATTCCATCAATTTTCTTAGTCGTCAATTATTTATTTAAAAGAAGAATAGGAAAATAGAACTACATGGAAAATCCCAAAGTTATGTTAAGCAAACATTGTTTTATTATTTTATTCATGCCGAGCCTAATATATTACAAAAAGATCAGGCACTAACCTGTTTTTCTGTTTATCATACCTTTACGGCCCCGATTTTAAAGAAATAATAAAAAAATACTAAAAAACTGCAGCTTTAGCGGGAAAGAATATGACTTTTGTCATTTGACGTGTTATAATGACGTCATGAGCACGCGCACTTAATATTTGTATTTTTTTTTGCTGTTTGTGTTGCATTTTGTGTTTAAAATATATTACATCTTGGTATCACATTGTTTGTTTTATTGAATCTGATTCGAGTTTACTAAAATGATTACTTTATAGTTGATTCCGAGTAATATGACCATCCTCCACACATGACTGATATAAGAGTCCGCCGCGCGTGACAGCTATATTTCAGCATTGCCGAAATAAAGGAAAATATATTCCACAGTAGATTATTTCGACAATGCACGTCTGATGATGGGATAACATAAAATCGTTAACACTGTCAGCTATATTCGAAACGCTATTTTCGTGTTTGCCCGTATAGAAAGCAACTCTTAAGGAATTAATGCTGGTGTAATATAAAACTTTACGAATGTATTGACATGAGTATCGTGGGCATTAATGTCCTTGCTATTGTGACCATGTTCGGTCAATATCTGTCATTCAGTGAATGATAATTGATATTTGCAATAAATACTCAGCAATTGAGTACATGCTATGTACCGATTAATTAGCAGGCAACTCAATGGAATCAGACGTTTTGTTAATGATTTTGTAAGGTTTAAGTAGCCATTGAAAAGGATTTCCCCCAAAAGCAGTGTTCATTTCACTAGATAATTAAATTGAATGACGGTGTAGAAGACATGTTAGTTTCTTATGAGTCGTTGTATTTTGATATGGATATTATTTAAAAGACTAGACATTTATGCTTACACTTACCAACTCACGCGTTCACATGGCGATAGTCTAATGTGCGACCGACAATACACAATGATTGTGTCTTTACATGGAAATAGCTTTGTGTTAATGTAAGTTCTGATAGACATGCAATACAATTAATTGTAATTTTATGCAAAAAGCTTCAGACAAAAGGTGGTACTTTCCTTAATGAGTTTCTTACCTTTTTATGTTCTAAAAGTAGTTTGGTTTAGCATTAAGTATGTTTTGTATTGATAAACTAAACTTATGCTGTGAAGAAAGTATGTGCATTAATTCGAGTAAACCGATTCTGCGAATGAAGTAAATCACTTTCGTAGCTTTTAAGAGGCGCAAATGGTTCAACGAGTGATAAGTACGACTGTAAATTTTGGAATCCGTTTTAACACAAAATGATAATCCGACGGTCTTTTTAAACGAAACATGCACATTACTTCAAAATTAGTTATTGAATGTAAGATACATAATATTTTGTTTAGTAAAGGCTTTACGTGCTATATAAGCTTCCATTACCAATTGCTTATGCAGAATGCAATTATAGACGGGATGCGGATGCAGATTATGAAAGTCCAACCTTGTCGACGTTTAAATGAGATAGAGTATAGTCTATATCCAAGGAAAACAGTTAAGCGTAAACCATACGTATGTGGCGAGAGTGCGTGTCGAATCAGATTGAACATTCATATAAGATAAAAACGCTTCTTTCAAAACGCCCAGTTCATTGAAATAAATTAAATGTTCTACCATAGTTTTTTGCAGAATATCTTTCGGTAAAATGACTTATGATACACATGAATTAAAAAAAACGAATGCGATTCTTATCCTTATTGATATTTAAAGCTAGTGCAACAAAATATATTACACTTTTAATCGATCTAAGATAACTGAACGCCAAAATAAATCAATACGCAGATTTATTTTGGATCAGACAAATACACCACGTAATTGATCCTGTGAAATTCTAGCAATCATAAAGGGGGCATTTTCACAGATTATAGTATTGTATTATTGTTTTGACGTTTGTCATTAAATGCTTTATATTGATAAATGTAAAATTAAAGAAAGATAAAGAAGTATTCATCGACTGGGCTAAAACCACTGACCCCCGGAGTAAAGTTCTATCGCTCAGATCACTCGGCAATCCGTGCTCATAGTGATGTATTTTTTGCTTTATATAGGCAATCCTCCTAGTATCACAAAATTTAACGACAACCGTTTCGCGTTACAACGCTTGATGATTTCCAGGTTTTTAAATCGTCGAAAGATGCATGTATGGGATATTGTAGAGCATCGTAAATGTTCAGTATTACTGTTTCCGCACACATATCATAACTACAGCGAAATTTGCGAATCTGAAACATTTTTGTTTTAATTTGTCAATATACCAAAACGTGAAAAGGCTCCTTTAACAAATTACAAATGATATTTATATGTCGTTTCATCTCATGTCCATGTATCGTTACTCTTTGTGATAAATTACAACTGGAAATGTAATAGGAATTTTCACAACATAGTGTTCTTCAAAGTGAAAGTTTCTTTCACTTTTTTTAATAGCATAAACGTGAATATGTTTCTGTCATATGAATCATGGGTTATACATTATTTCCTATGTTGTTTTTTTTTACAAACACTGGTAGTATGACATAATTTGGAGCAACAGACATACGCTTTGTATCATTACGACTAAAAAATGCAGATGACATCTGCAGAAATGAACGCACAGTTTATCTGCTAATCGTCTTTACTTCCAATCTTCAGGATAGTAAAATAACGTTTCCATTGATCTCATGTCTACTGAACAATCTCTTTATCTCTCAATAAGATATTATATACAAAAAAACCTAATGCGCAGACGGACATCTGCAGACATGCAGACTATTTAGTTCACATTATTGGTTTGGTTTGCAAGTGAAATGCATGGTTTAAACAGGAAATGGCATGGGAATAAAATTGGTCTTTAATGTTCCAACAAACAAAACGTTCTACGGCTTTCTTTATCCTTGAAGATCGTCAACGCGTAAGATGTGTATTTTATACATGTTTATATTGAGTAGGTACACGTTTTGCTTTAAAAATTCTCTTGGGGGTAAGTAACGTAAGTAATCTAAACGTTATGCTTAAGATGCTTTACTTGTAATCATTAAGAGACACATAAAGAACTATGAACAAACAGTGACAGTAATATTTACACTTAAAGATACGTTTATTCACATTCTATACCATAAGTCAGAGAATGTTTCTCCGCAGTGTAAAAAGAGAACACGAAATTTTAATCATTAAAAATCAATTAATTTGTTAGTAATAATTGTTTTATTATTTATATTGTATTCTCAATATGTTTGAAGTCTAGATTTATTGTTCGAGGTTTTACAACATTAATTCAAACTTGTATTATGGTAAACCTTATTTTTCTACTAGCAAGCTATTAAAAGAAACACTCTTTCAAATGGAAGCGATCTGCTATATTCACATAATCATGTTCACAAAGCAAATACCGGAACAAGACAGCACCCAATATGCCAAGATGAGACAATAAAAACATCACTTGTGGAGCGTTTGCCCAATACACACAATCAAGCTTCTAATGGATGGCTTGATTCATCTGAAAAACAAACAAACAATAATTACTCCCAGACGGAAGGAAAATGAAGGTGACATTTTCTGGAAAGCAATACGTACAATAAGAAGATGCATACAATATATTTGTGAGTTTGTTCCATAACATTCACATTTGATACATTCACATTTGATGGCCATAATTCTTGAAAACTTTCTAAGATTTGAAAATATTTTCCATCGCCGATCATTAAATTACTTACTATACCATGCATAGTTACGAGAGCAGAACAAATATTTTAGACTATAATATACGAATTCACCGCTTGATGAATATCAATTCACTGAATAGTTAATTGATATAATATATTTTACCGAAAATGCAATATTATATTTTGTAATTATTTGTAAATTTAGTGAGATGTGGCTGATATAATTTAACTTTTGTTTGCATTTACAGTAATGTTTCACATGTAATTGTGTATATTTTGACCACACAAATGTTGACATATCGTGTTATAATCTGTTTTATACTGATCATCAATTCACGATTTTACTATTATATGATTTGTAGTATACATGGTACAATATTTCGAAAGACGTTCGACTTGGACTTTCTTTCCAGCTTTTCATTAGAGAGGGGATCGGAAAGGAATAATCCTGACGCTGAATGAGTTGGAAACAATTACACCGAGTAAATGCCATTTTAACATTAACGAAGCATAAACAGCTGCAGAATACAAATCTGCAAGAGACGACGTCCTTCATGACCAAAGGGTACCAGGTATTTTGAAGCGATCGTCAAGGAAGGAAAAAGAGAGGAATTATCACATGGTCATACAGAACCTGCCTTCCAGAAAAATAGCAAGACTGCTTGGGGGAGGCAGAGTTCATCCAGATTAAGATAAACATCACGGACTAAACTATTGATTTCGTCAATTACTTCTGCCCCACCGAAAAGATGCTTTCACTTGATACCATCCGAGTCCAAAATGTTGCTTTCTGAATGCGGGAGACTTTTTCAACAGCCAGTCCCAGGGTTGAGGATGTAACACGTTTTTTTTTAAGAGAGAGGGAGGTAGAGATATGAAAATCGCCCGGTTCTCGTGAACAATCCAACTGTCCAGCCCTAATTCTACTTCCGCCGCTAGATTCTAAAAATATCCAGACTTGGCTTTGTGCACAGAGGATGTGTGCAAAGAAATATATCACTAGATCTGTTGGGCCGCTGAAAAAAGTGATGAAAAGAACGCTTATGTATTTGGTATTTTTAAGAGGGTCTACCATGGCACAGTAAGACTTCACTTTGAAATACGGTTTCATCTCGTGAAATACGGCGGCTTAGTCCCACCAGTGGATTCTTGACACAAAACAGAGCCTGCATTTGCGTATCATCGCCGTTGAAATAGGCTTGACGTTAAGGAGTGATAGTTAAACAAGCCTACATATCTCCAGAAAGAAGAAAATCAAATGTCATGAAGCAGTTTACGAAGGTGAGGTTTTAAGAGGATCATATGATGCACATCAGGGTGAACAATCACCCGCTTAGGGTAGGAAGACTGAAAGGTCTAGCTGAGTCCGAGAAATTAAAGCAATGCTGAGAAAGCATCATCTTATTCAGCTGCCAGCACATCCAGTCCCTTAACCGCACTGCAACCATATTTAAACACATACAGTAACACTACAGTATTCACCATAATGTCGCATCTCATCGCACAAGACGGGCACATTGACGCGAGCAAAAAGGCGCTGATAATTGCGTGAAGAAAGGCACATCCACGAAGTAGGTGATGGGCCATCATTGTAGGCAGTCAACAGCGAGAGAGAACAATATCCAGGCATACTTGGAGGATGAAGTTATGCCAATTGTTCACCAATGCACATACTACATATCTAATATGGAAGCATAAATAATTACTGAAAACATCTTCAGAAGCAAAGTAGACCAATACTCATAGTTTTTCTAACATGTACTTGACAGTTTTGAATCAACTCCAGCCACCACACTGCCTTCCTTTACAAAAGAAATGCAAATCTCAAGTGCGTTTGAATCGCACTCAGATAATTCTTTTTACGGAAATGATTACGAAGGCATAGTGGCGAAGATGCGATTTGATGACGACCAACAGGAAAACAGAGTTTGTTTAAAAGAAATGAACACCATCTGCTGGTACAAGTTGAAAACAAATAAGCCGTTGGCCAGCTATCTCCAGACTTGAGCAGGTGTTCATATTCCGACTGTGTACAATACACGAAAGACTAAAACAGCATGCACTAGTGATTCCACCTAATGACATCCAATTAGTACTATTGTGGAGAAACCAATTAAACGCCTCTATACATACTTTATGAATTCAGGGACTACCAATCGCTGAGGAAAAATGTATTACTGGAACATATGAATCAGCAGGTGAAGCTGTACGGTGTGGAGATTCTTAAGACGAACGCCCATTTGCTGTTGCTTAACTCCTAGTACAGCTGCGATAGAGAAGAATAAGCTTACTTTTCATGACAAGATTTTCGCTTCCTATTCTGCTGATTGGCAGCAGAAGTATTTCACTGTTTTGTGATATAGGTTTTGTTCTTGATCTGTAAAACAAAGTTCGGTAATACCCGGATGCACCGGTTATTTACAGTAACTCGATCATAATGCAAAAACTATTAGATAATTTAGTATAGTATTATAATAAAAAAAATATAAGATCGTATCCGTTAAATATAAAAATATTAAATATTATTGCGAGTTTAAAAAAGCACTTTTCCACATCTTTAACAAATTATAAGTGTTATTCGGTTTTATGTTTTCAAACTTAATTTTGTTACTTACATTAAAAGTAAAAGCTGTTGAATGTTTACAGTTCATTTACTCTGATAGTTTTTTATATTGAAAACTCATTACATTAAAATGCTTTTCAGTTTTATTGACACTTATAGTTACTTACGATTACTAATACGTTTGTTTTTGTCCAGTCAAATTCGTCCCGATATAAATATTTTGTAATGGCATTTTCTTATGGTCAGGGCTTTTTGGTTGATGTATGGAACTGAACGTAATAGAATTGAATGTTTATCAACTGAAGGACCCGATGAACTTTTATTTTCTTTAATGCGGCGTGAGACAAATCTGAATACATTTTCGCCAAGTCAAATTGAATTTGATCATCGATAATACATTTGGCTCCTATCCACAAGCAACTTTGACATGGCTTTCTTTAGATTGATAAACTCTTGAATAGACGCATTTAGACGTATCATTCCCTAGTGTCCGTACATTTTAAAGGGGCTTTAGCACCACTACATTTTCATACTACCGTATCGAAATGATAAGTCTTTCTTCTCTTTCTCTCTATATATACTGTCCTAAACGTTAAAAACGTATGTAAACTCTTTGTAACCTTATGTCATTAAGCTTAATTCCAGTTCTGCCAAGACATGCGGGTAAATCGGTTACTTTTTCTATTTACAAACAAATCAACGACAAAATAAATATAGGCTCATACTCTACTTCAGACTTGGGCAAACCATCGACTGGAAAAATTAATGGAAGTAAAACCATGTAATGGAAGCCAAAAATATAATGACCGTACGAAATGGACCTGGAGCTAAATCAATTAATAATAATTTTATAGATAATGGACTCTTAAATGAATAATTCTGCACCTAGAAAGAACATATTAGTAGTGAAGGTCACGGATATAATCCTTCACGTTATTAGCAGCACTGGAAACTTCATTTCCCATGTTCATGTCGGCTTGAACGGGATGTAACTTATTTGGTATAATCTATTTTCTTGTTAGTGTTAAGTTCAATAACTATCATTTCTCTGGTGTTATATATATATTTTTTATATTTTTTATTTATATAATGAACAAATTACACAGCGTAATCAGGGGACTCGATTAAAGCAGACGTTGTCTTATTAAATTTTATTACCAAGTTTGTGTTGTCATTAAAGCTGGCTTTCTGAAAATTAGTTAGTCTTTTTCGAAGATTATTCATTCGAATGACAGTGAAGTTTACTCGCCAGTTATTTATTTGTTGTGCTACTTAAAGGAATATGTCAGATTTTTGTGTGTGTTTATATCGAGCTATTATCAAGTACACAAGCAGGGGATTAATGTTTTCGATCGACTATACAGGATGCATACGTTGTGCAAAAGCTAGTATATGTATAATAATTCAGATAGAAATGCACCTGTGTGTTCACTGTTTGCTGTAGTGTGTACACGTTTATTTTATCTACTACATTTTGTTTGTAAGCGTACTAGTCCAAAGTGCATCATATGATAATCAGCCAGAGATTGAACAAAAGTCCGTCAATAAGCTTCCGAAAAATGGCAATCACTGAAATTGCACAAAAGTAAATATAAATAAATCGATCTTTAAACGCATTTTATCGTTTCATAAACTTTCATCATTAAGATCCATGTTTAAATGTTATGAACTAAAAACAAATGTATTAACCAACCATTGTTAGTTATTGATTCATAATGAATACATGTCGTTATGTTTTAAATGCTTAATACCTGCGTAATTATGTAAGTTTGCATTAATTTGCCTGAGTCATGTTTTACTCGGAGACTTAGTTCGCACCTTGAACATATTAACATTGGTACTTTTAACTTAATTGTTACAAAACAATCCGAGGTATTATTATTCCACATAATAAAATAAACACCGCTTTCGTAGACTTAAAATAAATGAAGAAGCCCACACGAAGACGATTGAAATGATGATAAACATAAAATGTATTGGAACGATTTTTTCAAGATATTCCTTCTTTCCACCTGTATGAATGAAACTTACGGTTCGGTAGGATGTGCAGCACGATATTTGAATGTTTTATCCACAGGAGTTGCTGTAAGGCAAACGTCATACGTGCTGAATTAGATGTGTTTGTTATTTTGCAATGCAAGCTACTTCTGCAGATATGACGACGGCATCAGTAACAGTAAAGACACAATGTTATGTTTGAAATAGACTAGACTCAAGAAATCAGGTTAATGAATAGATGTCATAATTTTGCACCATAAGGGTGCTTGCCCTACTAAACTAGACCTAAAATATACAAAAGAAAGATTCTTATATAATAGGACCTTACATTTATGTGTGTATGTATTGTCTATATTTTTCTTTATAATAATATATAGAGAATAGCAGTTAAATAACGAATATGATTTGGATATGATTCCATCTTTAACACATATTATTAGTCTGAGAGATGGGAGCTATAATATGCATTTACATCGATAATCCGTATTGGTTTATTATTAATTTATCTTCTCACGCATTGCAATGACGTCGTTACATCAATATTAATCAAATTATATCATGACATTGAGTGAATAACGACCAGTTAATTACTAAAAATGCACGACTAATATGAAACAATGTTTAATGATGGAATATATACATAGCATGCTCACACATAAAATATTAATTACAAAACAATTGTTCGTGTTGTTAACATGTATTTATATAATTTGATTTAATACATTATTTAGAAAATTTAAGCGTGTTATGTCGCTAATTTTAGGTTTAAAATGGTTAAAATCCATTACCGCGATCTTCCCAGAAACATTTCATATGACATTTCTCTGTTGACGGTTACCAGGTCCTTCTCGCTTATTAAAATTAAAAAAACAACAACATTGTCATCACTATCCTAATAATGCAAAACATTGACTTCACATTTTTTTTTCATGACTGAAAATATACAACGGATTCATTGTAATTTTTTTTCGGCATATTACTTACATATTATGTCTCAATCTTATGTTAAATGTGTGCTTTATGTATTTAATAAATTGATATTTTATAATCAAACTATACATCATCATATTTAATTATAATTTACCTAAACTTGTTATCATAAATTAAATAGAGTAAACTTATTTAATGCATTTAATGATTTCAATCCATATCTACGTAAAATATTATAATGATATTTGATTAGATAATCATGTATACTTGCTATTCTATCTATCATATACACATTATGGATAAAACAAATTGCATAAAGTAATATTATTTTTAACGAAACGTCAATTAAATGAGTATAATCAGAGAGTTATAATTATTTAATATCCCTTACGATAATTCAACTAGGCATATTAATGTTTAATGTATTCACGTTTAATCTTATAGAGTGTTAACTTTGAAAACGCTAACAAAATGAAATTTATATTTCTATCGTTCTATTAAATAGTGAAATCCAATGGCGATTTATACAACAACAAAATTAAGGTTTGCTTTCACATATTCAAGATCCAACTCAATAAATTATGTTCACATAATCAAGTTAAAAATGCGGCTTATCCTTGAATAAAAACAAACACAATTGTATTACAAGATCAAGAAGAACATCACTGGTTGTGTGAGTATAAGACCAATAAAAATCATCAAGATCGTAAATGATTACTATCGTAGAAGAACTAGTTATTATCTGGAACGCAAACATGACTTTTAGAAGATATATAGGAAGAACCTTTGTGAAGTTGTTTTTCAATAATTGCAATCATCAAATATCGTGCTATTGCATAAAGACAGAAAACACGAAGACATGTTATCGTGTTAAGATTTTTTTCAGATGTTCAGATCACTTATCTTCCAATTACTTTAGAACACACTAAAGCAAGCAATCCTTAACTTTTGAAAATTATTTTAAAAGGCTTCAACACATTAACAATACGACCTCCATTAGAAACTATTTGCAAGATACTCATGTTCTGAAGATATTGTTTTCCGTCAACACTGATTTATTCCACAATGCTCGTAAATCGTTATTTCCTCAATAACAATATGTCACATATTCTGGTTCATGTGTTCTGTTTATTTTTTTTTGTAACCGTCGTGGTACACGGTTGCTATTTTAGATCCAACTTCCACACCTTGTCTCTGTCAACCCAACTGCAAGCCATGTCTTCTGTTCCTTAACCTTATTTATCAAACTTCAATGTACAGAAAAAACACTGCTGTCCCTATGTTCCATATTTCTTTTTTGCTCTGGAGCGTCCACCCTAAAAACGGTACTGACTCATCAAGTATATCTTCCCTTTCAGACTACAGTCATCTTGAATATCTTGCACCTTAATATACAGCGTTTTAGACGAAAGCTTGCCATTCTGGAAATCGAGGCACATCCATACGACGTAATGGACTTTACGGAAACTTGGCTTAACTCAACAATACCTGAGGATGATATCGCTTTATTGAATTTTCAGCCACCATTTCGCTGTGATCGCATTAATTATCTTGGCGGCGGTGTAGATATTTTCGTTTGAGAAGGTATCAATGCAATCAAGCGATTATACCTCTTTATTAATGGCTTAGAATCTCTTTAGGGCGTGTGATCAACAGGTAAAAACAGAGCCTTGCTGGGAGGCATTTACCGTCCTATTGACGCAAACAATGCTTACTGGCACTTACTAGAACACAACATTGATTAAGTCTTTACCCAGTCTTACGATGATATCATCATCCCAGGAGCGGAGACTTTAATATGAATGTCATCAGCAACACCCTAAATAAAAGTATAAACCTAATGACATCATACACCGCTGAACAACTTATCTCCTCTCCAACTCACATCACAGAACACTCTATCTCACTTATCGATCTAATCTTTATAAAAAACAACACAAATCACATGCTTTCAAGCTTTACCCTCCAATTACCGCGCTATGTCACTACTTAGCTGCCTCGGCAAACTTATGGAGCGCTGCATCTACAAATACATGTATAAATTCCTAACGACAAATTGTCTTCTTACCCCTTTTCAATCTGGCTTCACAAAAGGCTCGACCGTAAAACTTACATGTCTTTAAAACGATATATGTCTAGCGGTGGAAGAGGTTGATGAAGTGCGAGCCATATTCTGCAATATTTGAAAAGCTTTCGACCGAGTCGGGCCTCGCGGACTCATCACAAAACTTTCGTCATTTGGAATCTGTGAATCTCTCTTTAACTGGATTTTGTCTTACCTGTCAAATCGTAAACAGCGCATTGTGTATGCGAATTCTACGTCTTCCTCGCGCCAAATAAAGGCATGCGTTTCTAAAGGCTCCATTCTGGAAACATATTATTCTTCATCGCCGACATAAACGATATCGTTGCTGCTGTTAATTCAACATCCGGCTCTATGCCGACGATACCAATCTTTACACCATTGTAGAAGATCCAATTACTGCATCCAACACGTTGCACAACGACCTTGCAAAAACGAAAAGTCATTTGAAACATGACAGAACTGACAAATAATCACGCAAGCATGGACACGTATCGCAAACGCGATTCAAAACTTTAAAATAAGAACTAACGCATGTACTACATTAAAAGTTCGCTTAAAAAACTTTCAGTAAAAATTAACCAGTTTTTAATTGTACGCAAGTCAATTTTAGATTCTTTTAATATATTCGTGTAAATTAATGGTCGTTTAATGGAATTGAAAGTCATGCTTTTCGTTTTTTACCAATCGTTAAACCTGTGGAGACTTTTATAATCGTTGATGGCTTGAGAGTGATATCAGAATACAAATTCATTTCCGCAAACGTGACTTTGAAATTTAGTGAGAAGACAGTTTGCTCCGATCTATTTACATCACATGCAGCTTGGGCAGAGCTTTCTGTCTATATTATGGATATTTTATAGCGTGTTTCATGTTCAGTATCACTGTCCACAAATATCATAATTACAACGAAAATATGTGGATCTGAAACACTTCTTTTCAATTTTGTCAAGTGACCAAAACATAAAAAGGCTTTCATAATCACATCTCTTTTCGATAAAGATAATGATGTAACAATCTTTTTGTCTTCTTTGTCAGCATAATGTTATTATTGAAACGTTATAATATATGGTAGTATATTCATGGAATATTCCAATAAAAGAATAACGTTTCAAGCCTCCTATTAGTGATATATTAAAACGTTTTAATGTAAGAAGTTACAACATATTGATTAAATAAATAACGTAATTTAATACGACACTATTGGAAATAACAGTAACAAATGTTGTATGTAACCGCGTTCAATGATGTGTATGTATGACCTTCTTATAATTAAGTTAAATATGATATACATTGAATACTGCTTAAAACATGGATACGCAAAGGTAGTATTTGAAGGATTATATATATTTCATCTGTCCTAATAGATATCTTTTATCGGAACAACCAATTAAAAAACTTGATGCTTCTGATTTTTTATCATTGTAATAATGCTATTATCTAAACCGATGTGGTTACTTTAGACATTCAGATAAGTATCATGCTTCTTACACATAGACTTTCAGATATCCAGATGCTCCCAGAGTTAGCAGAGTTATCATATACAATCATTTAATTAAAGTAGTTTTTATTGTAAAACAGAGAGATAGCATATCTCGTCTGAACATGTGTCTGATAAATGTAAAAAAAACCCACTTTATATCCATGTGTTTAATATGCGTTCAACTGGGCGTATCAACGATGAAGTACAATCATATATATTGAGTGGAGATGCTACTTCCTGTCTCTTGGAAAGAATATATTTATAACAGCTAAGACTTGTTGGAAGTTTCTGATTAGTTTACTCTTTATAATGAGGTATGTGCCAAATAGATCATGCTCTATCTAGATAGGGACGCACATCGCAGAAGCTATTAACGGTAAAATGCGATGACATACTGGGTAATGAGATTCTTTAATGAAACAACAGTATGTGTAGGAACGTCTGGAATAAACCGTAGGAAAAATACGATTATTTAACATGTGAATAAACATGCGATCAAAAGTAATGCAACTTTCAACAACAGCATGGAAATTGTATTAAGATAGAAGAGACGCTCTTTTTAAGAGGCTTATGTAATAAAACACCATAACAAAATATATACAAAAACACGCAACACATCTCAAACATAGATATCTAACAAACATTTTATTGATAAGGGACCAAACAAAATGCAAGGGACAGGATTGTTCCAAGTGCCTTATATTCGTTGTCAAAATTAAAGTAAAACTATTGTTATGCTGACTATGATACGGATACTTTGTTTTTATACAATTTTCGAATTTATCAAAACGTTTATTAAAGTTGAACATTATCACAGAATCGGTCTTTTATTTCATTTTAACAAACTACCATTTTATGCATTTTCCTTTGTGGTTTTAATATATGCATTTATGATGTGTAAATGAATATCCATTATTAAGTTAACGTTTGAAGTACATTATCGATAATAGATTTGGAATAAGCTGAATATAATTGAAAACATTACGTTATGTGCAGTTTACCATACTTGTCTTGGCAATTTCGTGACATGAAGTATCAATGCATATAATGCGCATTGATCTTACCACGGTGCTCTAACATATCACTCTTATATACATTAGGGTATCGATGTACTCGCTAAGTATGTTTGAATCATAAATAAGCCCTTTCTATATGTGCGAAAAAAATGTAAACTTTTGTAAACAGGTTTTAAATACTTGTTCTATAACTTAACGTTAGGATGTCTTACGTTTCTAAAGATTTCAACGGAATTCATGTTTACATGTTAATTGTTTATTGTTAGTAAAACTATGAGTTGAAGGCATCCAGATGCAGGGCAGCTCAATCTTATGTCGCATTCCATTTCTCATGAATTGAACATGCAAAGTGCATTCGTGAGATATTTTGTCAGACGCATAATACCGCATAATCTGGCTATATTTTATAATAATCTTGCCAGACAATCGCCTTCACGAGTACTGTTTATGGAGGCTGCAATGTCTATGTTGGCAAAATACAAAGACGGTCGCACTATGTATGTGTGGAAAAAGCATGGAGTATTTCCAATATAAATATGAAGATGCTCGATAGGAATCCCGTACTTCATATTTACAAATATGTTTCGCATTCAACGTTCAGGGCGGCATTTGAAAAATGCGCGTTTATTCAAAACAGTGATTTTTTTCTTTAAATTTACCGATCGCAAATAATAGATGTATTCAAGAATACTTTCGATTGTTTCATGTATATAATTCATATGATTTCACAATTGTATTTTACATGTTGATAAAGTAAAATCTCCGTTCGGACTCTTAGAATACTACGTCACACAAACAACTATTACGATACAAATCATAGGCGAGAGTCCGGCTTTCGTCGCGTCAAATGTTTTTTCACAAAATAGCATCAAACAATATTTGTCCCGGGCCTGACTTTCATATAAGGGGCGATAATGCTATTCCGTGTGTGCATGGAACCGCCGTTACATCAACACAAATGTGTTACAATACGGCGGTGTTGCGCTACTTTTTTTAGGCAACTTAAGACATAGTTCAAATATGTAATTGTTGTGATGTTATTTGTGTGTTAAGTTTACAATTTCATTTGTTGGCTGAAAATGTGATCGCTTTAATTCACTAAAAGCTCAACACAATTAATTGGATTTGAAAACAAAATCGTTTAAATCATGTTTGATGTTTACAAAATAAGCGTTATGTAGACGTATACTATAATAAAACCGTTATTGACTAGTGTTCCATAGAGAACGATGTGCTTTTCACATGGAGATAATTATATTGACATAAGCTACAGCCTCGGTCAATAGTACATGTTGCAGACAAATATACCGTTATGTTCGATGGCCCACTCGTCAATAACTGTTAAATATTTTTCAAATAAACAGAAAATCCGTTTAATTCGAATACTGGATCTAACAGTATAACATTTTTCTAGTATCGCGTTTTATGACTAAGCGAATCGGAGCTACCATGTCACGAACAATATGTGTATTTTTTTTATTAAGATACGGTTTTCCGATGTTAATAGACTATACACAACACATAAGCCTCAAACTCAGTAATTGCTTCAAATGTTAAATTAAATAAAAAAGGCATTAATTCACAGCCCATTTCAAATATATTATGTGAAGATGACAAGATGTATACCTTGAAGTGCCTGACTATCACATACATTCAGCCCAAGATGAATTTCGTTCGCTCGTAATAGCCCTGTGATATGAAGTATTGTTTTGATGCCATTTCTTGTCAAAAAAGCCATCTGAGTCAGACAATTAACATGATGCTCGTCTGTAACATGTTAATCCCGTTGTAATTTATAGTTTAATTATTTTAAAATGAGTGCGAACATGCTCTTTTAACACGGAATACACACATTACGCACACCATGGTCTTGAACAAATTGAGGGATGGTATATCAATTGCCGGTATTTCAATTGCCGTTTAAATATCTAAGTTACGGCATGGTTAATGCCCAAATGTCGTTTTTATTATTACAAAATAATATCCGATGAATATTAATATAACTGATTTATTTCATTAAGGTGGTACCCTGACCTCTTGGTAACAGATTTAGCCGCGACACGCAGGCTTAACACTGTGCACAAAGTGTTCACGTAGGTGATATTGGATGACGTCGATACTTTATAGACTAGCTGCATCAATACACGTTCAGATGGACGAACGCATGGACATTATAAGTTTTTTTCTAAAGTATAGTTGTATTATAAATACGGTTGAACCCCACTATAAGACCACTACACCGTCGGGTAAATGCATTGAATGTGTTGTTAATTGGTCCTGAAATCAGTCCTAAGTTGAAATATAAATAACGAATATAGAAATATAATAATGTTAATAATAACAATAATTAGTATTAATTACTAAATTAATTAATTATTATAATTGTTATATTTAAATTATATATTTAACTCCTGATTTAAAAATATGATTTATTATGTTCACGAAATGATGATCATTATGAGTCTATTTGTATGTTTTCCTACTGAATGTAAAGAAACAACAGATTATAAATCAAGTCTTGAAAGAGTTGTGTCGATAGACTTTTGTCGATATTGTGGTTAAGTGAAACAGATCTGATCGACAGTGAGGGTTTTGTTTTTCGATTGGACCAAATGTTTGATAATATGAGCTGACATATATGTTGTCAAGTGCCTCAATTCAGCACACACATAGTACCATCAGGAGGGCTTGAACTAGATATAAACGAAAATTTTACACGTCATGAGCCATTTTCGATAAAACGAGGCGATTGTTATCGAATGAATGGTATATTTCGCTTTCATTTAACATTATTTGAATTTTATTTTGCAAGCTACATGTTTACACGAACGATGAATGTTTTGGGCATTATGTTAATGCAAGTCTTGACATAACTTTTTAAATGAAATGCAACGATGCTACTACTATTTTAGTGAATATAAACTACTAAAAAAGCTATTTACAGGTTGGTGATGATTTGTTTGGGTTTGCCATTTGGTGGAAACCTTAATAACGTTAAACCTGTTAAGATGATGCATCTTTAATTGACAATGCAACACCTACACTTATTTGATTTACACAAAAAAGTCAAAACGGTAGAGGCTGATTTAACAGACACATTTTAGATAATTTTGCAAGTATACATTCAACGGCGATATTTGTTAAGAAAACGCGTTTTTATTCAAATATAATTGAAATGTATTAACATATATAACACGTGAAATACCTTTTGACGAAATATGTTGACTTGAAATAATTTTGAAGGTTACGGTTTACTGGTTGGGTGTTTTCATTTAATAATAAATATTAATAAGAAAAAAACGCAAGTTTTACGCTAAGTTCCCGCGTCTTTCAAAGCATTAGAATAAATTCAAAATGTGTTTATGCTATTTCGTATGTTCGCTTTTTCATAAATTTACACGAAGCTTTCGACATTCAATTGATAAGATTGATAAGTTTCCAAGTAGGAAATCGTTTAATCTTTTTTTGTTATTCGAATTAAATTGTTTGAACTTGAAGCAAATTAGAACCAATATATCACGTCATTAAAGTATCCGCGTCACAAAAATGTATTTAGCCTGCTGGTATGCATTATTAATTGATCAAATAAATTTCAAAGGCAGAAATAGCTGAAAATGTTATTTTGTCAATTAGTTATCGCTACTGCATGTCGGAAAACTTAATTTGGACACAACACATCGTTTTGGATAAAAGACAATATCCGTATCGTTTTAATTGCTTAAATATTGTTATAGCGTGCATTGCTCTATACACTTTTGAACTCAAACGCCGACACAAGTCATACGACGTTTGAATATATATTCCTAAAATGCCATTCACAAACTTATTAAATGTTTTAACTAATACACACATTATGCTAGCAATAAATATTTGTTATATTGTTCGCATAGTGCACAGTTAATGTTATTTAGCATTTTACAAAAGCGTCAATAAACTTATAATTAATTATATATTGTGGCAGGTTTTATACTCAGTAAAACACATTGCGGAACAATTAATTCCGAACAAAATCAATATTGGTAACAACATATTGTTACACACCGCAGTTGTTTTGAGGTATAAACACGAGGCGAAACACGAATGTTGTATTGTATTGATGCCAGGTCTAGTGAAAAAGGCTTCGGTGTCAAATATAAAAAAAAAACTGTCGGCAAGATATTAGCTAAAATTTGTCATTCATTATGTATGATTTTTACAATATGAGTGTGACCTTGGCCTTTGAAACGAGAATTTCATTAGAATGTAATTTCAAGTTAATGAATGCTTTTAAGAACAATATGAAATAGATTTGAAGCGTGAAACTTCCATATACGTTTAGCATCTTCCTATTAGCATACTTAACACTTAACATTTGTTGTAAGTTAATACAATTGTCCCATGAATTACAAATACACAATTTGAATAACTTTATGATGCTTATATTTTATTAGTGACCTATACACGTGTGATCTTGACATTTGTTTCATAACACACGTCATGGGTTCGATACGCTTGGTTCACATTGTGACCATTACTTTAAACCTTCTTGTAAAATTGCCTTACAGATGACGGCAATTTGTACGGCCAGCTGCATCATCGTAAGCCTATATGAATAGACGAATGAAGGCATGAACGCACGTACTCATGTACATATTCTCAACGATTGTGGCTTTATCTAACTCTTCGCCAGCTGGTTTGACTAGAGTATTTGTTTCCAAAATTTACTCTTTTATAATACATATCAGACTGACCGTGTTACTCATAGCTTAACAATGTTGGCCTTGTATAGATCTGGAAACCGATTGTAAACCGATTTAACAGAACGATAATTTAAAATCCAAATGTAACCAAATTTAGAGAAAGGGCGAGTAAGTCAAACTCTAAAAATTATGTTCCTAAATTGTAAAGTGAATTGAAATATCATATAATACAAACAAACGAAACGCGAATCGAAATATTATATCATACAAACAATCAAATAATAATGAATTAAAATATTATTGAAATTAGCGAAAGGATTCTTATCATAATAATTTGACGTTTGAAAATATGTATACATGTAAATGTACCAATAAATAGTTTAAGATTGACATATAGTGTTAAAAGACTATTTTCACTTAGCATAAATGAACATGATTTTGTTACAAATAACGTAATATGACAATGCCAATGTACGTTCACTAAACATAACATAATATAAGACTCAACATTTCTTTCTAGCTTTTCACCTAGATATTTTATGCGCATCGTATTTTGTTACACAGTAAAATAACATGTTCCACATTTGTTAAAAACAATTAATTTAGTCATTCGTGATTTAAAACTTATTTTCAATAAATTACTTAATTGTAATGCTTTATTAAAATAGACGTTCACTTTGAAAACCTGAATAATTCATCCATTTATAACGCGTGTAAAATAAGAAGTGACGCATGTGCTACATTTAAATGTCGCTAAAAACTTCAGTAAAACTCGACCATTCTTTAATTGCGTGCAAGTCAATTTTAGATTCGTTAAATATACCAGTGTATGTTTATGGTCGTTTAATGTAATTGAACGTCATTGCATTTTTTCCAATCGTTAGACCTGCGGAGCTTTTTATAATCGTTCATGGCTTGAGAGTCATATCATTTTACATGTTCATTTCCGCAAACGTGACAGTCAGTTTTATTGAGAGAACAGTTTTCTCTTATCTTTTAACATTACATGCAGCTTGGACAGTGCTTGTCATGTGTTGAGCAAATGTATTTGATCTATTTTTATTGTTTGTATAGTGAAACAGATAGTGAAAGGTACCTTCAACTGGGCGTTTTATCGATATAGATATACCCGATATATTGAATGTACATGCTTCTTCCTGTTTAAATGTAAGAATACATTAATTACGATAACACTGTTTGGAAGTTTCTGATGTATTCACTCTTTATAATGACGTGTGTGCCAAAAAGATCATGCTCTGTCTAGATTCGAACGCCCATCTCAGAAACTATTAGCTGCTTTAATAAGATACTGGGTAACGAGTTCCTTTGATATCACATAAACATGTTAGCGAACGTGAAGAATATACAGTATATATAGTTAAGTGTGATTCGTCATTATGTGCAAAAACAGAAACCAAACGGAATGCCTTTTAAAAGGCCTTCTTCGTAAATAACAGTATGATTCCGGTAAATACAATCGGAAAATCGGAATTGGATAACTGTACATAGCATACATCAGGTAATACAAATACGTTATGAAGACAGATCATTAAATCAAACAGTTGACTAGTATACCATATAATATTGTGTGATATTCACCGGGATATTATCATTTCACGAACAATATGTGTATTTTTGAGTACGATACTGTTTGCAGATGTTCATAGGCTTGATATAAAGTATTGTATTGATGTCATTTTTGTGAACAGAGGCTTCAGAGTCAGATAATACACAAGAATCATGTCGGTTTAGCTCGTTTTCATATGTTTTTTTTTATGTTATTATTTAAACATATGTGTGACTTTGCCTTTCAAGCAAGGGCTATAGAGAATAACAGGTTACTGCATGATATTTAAATAATCTATCAGACAAAGCTAAGAATAATATTACGGCGAGGCGAGCCTGATATATAACAAAAAGATCATGCAGTAACCTGTTTTTCTGTTAATCATACATCTACGTCCCCGATTTTAAAGAATTAATGAAAAAAATCTCTAAAAAGCTGTATTTTTATTGGGACAGAATATGTTTTTGTCGTTTGACGTGTTAATAATGACGTCACGAGCACGTGCGCTTAATATTTTTAAAACAGGTTTCTTGCTATTAATGATTCATGGTGTGTTTAAAATATATTACATCTTGGTATCAAAGTGTTTGTTTTGTTGAATCTGATTCGATTTTACTAAACATTATTACTTTATAGTTGATTCCGAGTAATGTGACCTACTTCCTATCATCGACTGATAAAATAACTTCCTGTTAAACTGATATAAAAAATTATCATTCAACTTTATCAGACAGATATCAATGCAGCGGTTGAGGCATGGTATTTTAATTGAAGTGATGAAATTAAGTGATGAAGTTAAGGCCTGTATTGTACTCAAGGGTCGTTAATTTATTGAAATATCTCCGATGAAAAACAAAGTTAACAATTGCATAAGCTTAATGCCACCAATATTTAATCATTAATCTTAAGTGTAACCTTGACCTCTGAGTTTGAGGTACAGGTCGCGACACGCTTGCTCTACACTGTGAACACGAGCACGTTAGTGCTTGATACATGACGACGATACTATATCATATGCAAGTACAACTTAAGACGGACATACGCATGAACGCGTCCACATAGTGCAAGTGATTGTGGCAACTTTAATAAAATAACTGCAAGCAAGACAAAACACTTTTATGTATGGATGATTCATATAAGACTAGCCATATGACTTACCACTTAACATTATTTCTTGCGTCGCCCTTGTATATTGTCAGTGTTTTTTCAATAGTAAAGCAATATTATAAAAACGATTAAAACGACTAAAATAACACCGAATTTACAAAAACGGTTCGCTAGACTGTAAGATATAAGTATCATTATCAGCTAATTGAGAGTTTCATGCACGGACATACACTTAATTAAATCGCGCAATTTGCCGATGTATAATTTGATTCTCAAATTAAATCGTTACATGAACTTTATTATGCTTGCGTCGTTTTCAACAAATTTAAAAATGCCATTTACAGGTTTTATTAACGTTAAACGAGTTAAAATAATATATTTTAAGGTGACAATGCTTTTATCTTGGAAAATGTGCAACACCTTCACTAAAATTTGATTTCCGCAAACACATTCCAAAGGATAGAGGGTCATTTAACATAGTTTATTAGACTAATTATTTCAATGTTAATGATTATAATAGGACCGAGTGTAACCGGATATGCCAGTAATGCATTGAGAAAGTGCATTCATAGTTGGTCAATCCTGAGATTGACAACCATCCCTTTTTTATCAATTTAATTGATTCAAGGTGTACTAATCTTTTAGACAGAATTGCATTACGCGAAGATATAGCCCAAAACATATGAGCATTGTAAAAATAACTTAACGATAGAATGGTGAAGGATGCATTTTCTAGTTTTATTCTTTTTATTAAAAACGACATATTTCTAAATGAATAAAACAAAATTATGCTTTCTTCTTTGCGTCTTGCGAAGAAACTCACAGTTTTAATGTTATTTTTATTTGGCTTTATTCCAAATTTGCAAATAAAATAAATGTAATTGACATGTAATATGTGTAGCGCGAGCCGCCGACTTCCTGAGGCCGCCACCGAGCGCTGTGTGCGCCACCTCAAACACACGATGTGCCTTCCGAAGTCCTCGGAAGGCTAACTATTTCATTGAGTACAATAAACAGTGTTATTAATAATTTTCCTTAGGCTACCTGCCTTCTGATTATGAACTTAAAATAATTGAGTCGCTTGAGATATGTACAATGCGACCAAAGAGGGGGCCGATGCCTTCAACGAACCCTCCGGCTTCCGTGAAGCTACTGGCTTCGGCTTCCGTGAAGCTACTGGTTTCGGCTTCCTTGAACCCATTGACTTCGTAAAGGTACTGAGTTCCAACGTTCACTCTACAAGAAACAGGAACTCTGCAGCCCGGGCAGCACCGTTTGAAGCCTACAGCCAACGTAAATACCCAACTGCTCCAGAATACTGTTCATGCGAGTACTGTGCCTTTCTCTTTAGATGTGATCCCGTTAGCATCCGCAAGAGAACTCCCCGTCTCCGTGAAGCTACTGGCTACCGCCTCCTCGAAGCTACTGGCTTCCGCGAAGCCACTGGCTGTTCGTCACCCCAAGGCCTTATGTGAAGCTTCCGTTAGTGCCTTGTCCGTCGTCCAAAGACTCCAACCCTCTGAAGACCCTCTTACCATACAACAGGAACAGAAGCCCGGGCAGCACCGTTCGAAGTCAACGTAAACACCCATATACTTCAGAGCAATATTCTTTAAGAGTAACGTCCCTTTTCTTCAGATGTTGACCCGCTCGCATACACAAGGGAACTGCCCAACTTGCCAAGAGACAAGCCTTTTTATACTGGCGAACAGAGCGCCACCTAGCCAACGGAAATACACGATCCGGAAACTACCGACGCTTCCGAATTCCCTATGCACTCTACGGAGATTACCGATCAGCATTTCTCCTTCACTTACGTGTGTGTTGTTCAGAGTTTATTTTCAGGTCCATGCGCGCCCCTTCACGGGGTCATTATGGATGGACCTGCCCCTGTAACCTTTCAGGGGAAAAAATTGATTTTGAGCCAACATAGGTCAAATTTACCCCGGCTACCCGGGTATTCGCCAAAGATATAATTTAGATCCAAATAGACCAGTGCACGGTGGCCAATGAGACCTTTATGTGCACTGGTAGACATTTTCAATACAAATTCATGTCTGAACGCAGCTCCGCCAAGGGAGTGCAGCACACAGCTCTGCCTTTATGGCCCCTGCTCCTTCACTTAGAAAGAAACTAGCCGAATATATACGCAGGCAATCTCTTGCACGACGGTCACATTACATTCACCTCTGTGTTGGGCTCAGAACGGACTATTGTTATGAAAGCATCTCATTCATGTCATGCTCATTCCAATCGTTCATCAGTGAGGTTACAGTATACTAAACAATCTCTTGCACGACGGTTACATTGCATTAACTGCATTAAAGAAAACCATCTCATACCATGATATCTTATATCAGTCTTAATTAGTTATTATAAAATTGATATGCTTTTTTATGTTAAGAAACCGACATACATAAATACGTCGAAGCAATGCCTAACGTCACTCAATAAAATATATGTACAATTGTTTACATTTGTGAAGTGCGTGGAATGATTACATCTGTGTAAATGGGCAATAAAATAGTTCCAAAGAGTTGCATTAAAACTCACAAGTTTTTTGCACGATTTATCGTACATTTAAAAGTCATATTTCTTAATTAAATGCATGCGATCTTAAATATCCACTCAAATATACATCGTATGCGTTTGTTCGGTTTTAGCTATTTGGTAGACAAAATGGCGTGCTGAGCCTTATGCAGAGTTGTATGTGAGAGCAAGGAACGACAACTCTGCGTGGAGATTGATACGCAGGATGTTACTAGAAACATTCCTTAAATATCAAATGCTCTTTAAATGCTTAATACATTATTTTTAGCCATACAATGAACTTACTTTATGTACAACAAGTTACAATTTCATATTGTTTACCTGTCACATTTAAAACTAAGGGAGGTAATTATACTGTAACAGTTAAGAAACACAAAGCATCTATTTCGACCACGAATCTTTTCGTCATATAAGTTTGTGATTTCATTTATTCAAACGAAGATGAATACAATCAATTCACGTGGTTCATAAGTAACATACTGGGAAATCATTTAATACATGACCCTTCAGAAAAAAGGTTACCATTTACATTTTCTACTTAAATTAAACTGGTAAAACTGTATACAAATCATAACCAATATAGCACGCTGTTATATAGTTCACGTTACTTGATTGTATGTAGCATTTGTGAATTCATTCTTATCTAATTATAGAAATTTAAACGGTGAAACAAATGCTGTTAAAGGTACCGTCAACCACGACGACGTAGAAAATAAAAGTTGTAAAATACCGTATTTTTTTACAATTATTAGTTTATATTGATTTAAATCACGACTGGTATATTACATTACTTGAAAAATGTTCATATTTTCAGTATATTCGGTAATAAAATTTCGCGATGTGAAATCGAAAGTACATCGCGAAAATAGTTGACATAACGATATACATACTATAAATAACGCAAGAAGATTGATCATTATATATATATAATATATACAATTCACTTCGCATGCACAATTGCATTCCTCGGTTAACCACGTGACAATGATGATCAATCTACTTGCGTTATTTATAGTTAACTGGTAGTTACCTTGTAAACATACCAAGTAAAATTTTATTACCGAATATATGAAAATATGAAAACTTAACAACATTTTTCAAGTAATGTTATATACCAGTCGTGATATTTTAATCAATATAAACTATTAATTGTAAAAAATACGGTATTTTACAACTTTTCTTTTCTTCGTCGTCGTGTTTGACGGTACCTATAATGCTAAAGTTGTGCTATAATCGCGATTTAATCAATAAATTATCGCAACTTTGACAATCCAAATGTTGGTTTGATGTAATGTGACGTTTTTGCTACACATTGATCTGCATACCTGACAACATTTATTGTCGATAATATTTAAATATTCATATCACGTGTATTGCACTACACACTTTTAAACTCAAACGCAGACACTAGTTATATGATTTTCACACATTTAAATATATATATTCACTAAATGCAATTTACAAAATAAAAAAGGTTCAGCCCATACAAGTTCATGCTATGTTACCAATACAGTATTCATATATCATTCGAATGCAGCATTCAGTATGTTATATTGCATTTTGTAATAGCACGAATAAAATTATAATTGCTAATATATTGTGGCTGCTTTCAAACTCAGTAGAGCGCATTTTGGCACGAGTAATTGCGAAAACGATCTTTATCGGTCATAAATAGAGTTTTGATGCTTTAAGACACTATGTGTTAATGATTTTGTTTGTTTGTGTTCCAGAAGATATGTCTAGACGAGTATTATTCAAGAGCGCTTTTCAAGAACAAAAAAACGGTTACCATAGAGACGGACGGATCTTACAATAACTTGTTTCATAACTTTTTCAGAAACACAATAACTATGAAAATGACACCCATGTTTTTATTATCCCCGCCGAAATTATTTTCGGAGGGGATATAGTAATAGTCTCCGCCCGTCCGTCCGTTCGTCCGTCCTTCCGTCCGAAACATTGTCCAGAGCATAACTCCAAATCTTTTTAATGGATTTACTTTACACTTAGAATATAAACAGATGGCAACTAGGAGAAGTGTAGTGACCAAGAACCATAACTCTATCTACCTTAGATTTTTCAATTATCTTCCTTTATATAATTTTAAAGTTAATTGTTCGGAGCAAAACTCTAAATCTACTGAAGGGACTTACTTGAAACTTGAAAAATAAACAGATGGCAAGTAGGAGAAGTGAAGTGACTAAGAACCATAACTCTATCTACCTCAGTGTTTGGATTATCTCTCTTTATTTAATTTGAAAGTAAATTTTTGTCCGGATCATAACTCTAAATCTACTGAAGGATTTACTTGAAACTAAAAATATAAACAGATGGCAACTAGGAGACGTGCAGTGAACATGAACCATAACTCTTTTGGTCGTAGTTTTTGAATTATTTCCCCTTTTTTGTTATTTTTTTTAAAATTTATATTTTATTTATTTATACTTTCAAATTATATTTAATTTAATTTCATAGTTAATATTTTAGCTTTTCAATTTTTAATATATCCTTTTATCTTATTTTACTTTAATAATTTAATTTGAACACTGAAGTATTTACTGTAAAATGAATAGATGAGTTTTAGAAGTACAGTGATCAAGAATAGTAACTGTCTATAGTCTTCTTTTTTAATTATCCCCCTTTCTTTCATGAAGGTATAATACTACCAATTTAAATAATCTTGGCTAAGCTATTGTACTCCATGGGTCAATTGTGAACAACGTTCACTAAATATTAACTACCAACGGTTTGCGTCCTTTTTTCATTTTCAGATTTTGTTTGCAAATATTTTATACTGTTGCAATAACATTGTTTTAAAATTTTGTGCAAAACTAACACATGTTTTATAATATAGATGCTGCACTTATGGCATACATGACATTCTCAGAAACAAGAAAAGCAACATTTGTGTTCGTATCGTTTGTCTTATAGAGCAAACTGTCTACAAAGTATTATGTTGATGATATGTTTTGCAGTTTTATGCCTGCGATAAATCCTCGTTATCAAGACAAAGACCATCCTGTCATAATGCAAATATCAATTATCTGGTAATAAGGCGCCCTGTCGTTGACATCTGAAGGCCAGAAACATCCTTCCTAAGGAATATATTTGTCGATATTGTAAAAATAAATAAATTTGAACCGGTTTCAAATATCAACGTCTGATCGGTCGTTGTTCTTTGCCCATACGAAAGTTGCTATAATTTCCAGTTACAGCTATGTGTCATCGAAGTTTAATTTGCAACTTAAAGACTAATGGCATTTCGCGCTGGATATCATTTCAAACGTATACCAGATATATAATTTTCACCTTTATTGCATAAAGAGACAATACAATCACGGTTAATGAAATTGCATTTTGAAAATGTTATCAAAATACATAAGTTATTTGGTAAAACAGTTATTGGCTGAGATTTAAAAAAATGTGCACGTAAATGCATTTCTCAGACGGCTAACGAATTATGAACAGGCTTTTATTTTATTTTCAATAAATTTTGGTAAACGAGATGCTATGTTTTACTGCAAAAAGCATTATCCATGATTTAGTAAAATTGTACATGTTTGCCATTGTTCTATGAGATCTCAATGGATGGCAACTTGTATTAAACTACTCGAATTCACTTGTGGCACAACAGTTTGCATGACAACCGTATATTTAAATAATGAAATCTTTTGAAAAAAGTACATTTCATTAAAATTATGAAAAATTTGCAAAAACAATACTTTAAGTAAATGCGCTTAAATTTGAATAACCATTGGAAAAAATCAAAGAGCTAATCATCATTTCGTGTCATTTAAGGATTGTTAGTTCAATGGTGGCTTCAAAAGCTTATTCAGTCTCTGACGTGTCATCAATATATATATGTATATATAAGTGTGGTTTTATGTTAGCAAATTTAATCTTAAATGTTTAAGTGTGTGTTAACTAATTAAATCGTCATTCTAAAAATATTCTGTTTTATCAGCCCATAATTTGTGTTACTCGGGAAAATACAGATTTGATAGGTCTATGTATCTAGTTTAAGCTAATTGTATTTCGTGAGTTTTGTATTTGAATTGTTTGGTTATATTTGACAGTATTGTATGAACTGATTTTGGAGAAACAATTATTATGTAAGAGAAAGCTTGACACATGTTTTGTTTTTAAAGTTGATTTAGTATTTTCTGATTTGGGGAATACATTTGGCGAATGACTTCAGATAGATAAATTAAAATTCCTAGATAACGATCTTCTTGCTTTCTTGATCGTCGAAAAGTCTCTCGGATTAAAAAAAAAGTTAAACATGTATTCCTCGGCCAATGATTTACAACCGTTGAACTCTTCGTCAAAGATCGAAACGTTTTATGGGGATTTTTTTATAGAACTAATTGTACGAGTTTGATTCGTTTTGTAGTCATGATGAGAGTTTGTTGTTTGTTGTTTTTTTTTCCAAAAAACACTAACCAACATTTTCTTTGCAAATTAAAGTTTTGAACGTTGAACTATGTTTTATAGTATACACATGCCATTTTAGTATCCAAACTTTATTCCCCAAAGTTTAATATGTTTTATGTTGTGTTGTTTTGTCGCGCTGTATTGAATAGGCAAGTGATCGCTTGTTTTTAATAAACGATAAGCGTGGGTTTACAGGAACTTTTCTCCTGACTTTGTTTTTGGATTCGTAGTATTCCTTTTGATGATACAACGCAAAAACGTACTTACTTATTATTGCTTGATTTTGTAATACCAGAAGCTACTAGATTCAAGTTCATTAATTCCAGAAGATACGAAGTGGTCAGTTTGTGCCTTAAACGTTTTAGAGCAAAGTAATAAACAAAAGTTACCGAAAGTATCTTGTTACCGTGTTTAAAAATTGTGTATGTACATTACAGATTTTCACTTGGTACCTGTATACTTGGTATTGTATTGTACTATTGCACACATTCAATGACTTACATTTTAAGTCTAAGCCTTTAAAAGCCTGACCACAGGTGATTACAGTGTCTGGGATGTTGTAAATTAAAACAGCATACCACTATGTATTTGTTGGTTTTGTAAATGATTGCAAATATCAAATTTCAAAGTACAACATTGTCGTAGAGTTTATGTATTGTTGAATTTGCAGAGGATTATATATCTACGTTTTCTTTAGTTCTCTAAACTAAGTAAACGAATCATAAACACTCAAAATATTATGCTTTGGAGTGCATTTTACAGTTATAAGAATGATTGTGATACGTTATCATGAAATACAGGTATGCTTAGTATTAAATGTACAGCAAAATAAGACGCTTCAATATTACATATAAGATGCACTGGATGTTCGACGTACTTTATACTGGTGTATAATAAAAGAAGAAATGTGCTTCGAAGATTAGTTTAGATCTCAAACTTTTGACCCCGAGCTTGTCTAATACACTGATCAACTGATCAATTATTATAAATATACTAATGTGGTTGCATTAAATGAAACTCAAAATTCTTTGAATAAAATGAGCATGCACTTGGCGGTATTTATGAAAACATGTGATGTTTAACGATTTCTCAGCCACATGCATTGTTTCCCAGGTAGAAAAAAAAACAATTATATTACTAGTGACAATTCTAATTCTCAAAACACAGGATTGTAACATAAGATGAAGCTGAACCGAGATTAAGTTCAAAGAAATCTTAACGAGGAACGTAATTCAGAAGATTTGATTACAACTTACAGATGATGCTATGCACAAGAAAGAAGACTACAAATTAAGGCAATACAATTAAACATCGGCCATGGGAGTTTCATAACATAAGCTATTGCATTATGTAAATGAAGACATGTGTACATGAATCGCAACCTGATGATTCACCTTTAGGCTATGAAAAAGGTAATACAGATATATTTCACTGCAGTTCAAATAAATGTAAACTTTGCTAAAAGTATAGACGAAATTCATACATGGTTCTGTAATGTAAATTAAACTTAAATAATACGGTGCAAGAATAGGACCATCTTCACAACTTAATTAGTATGTATGAACCAATTCAGAGCCTTAATACTAACAGGACAAGACATTGCGTATGTCATTGCTACACAAGTGTTCAGAATGTTCTCACGAACATTTTCAACGGATGTTATTTACTTAATGCCAGATAACCAGTACATACTTCATACATACCAATTCTAGGAGGCAATCATTACGAAATCACACAGATCATTTTGTCATAATTAAACAGTTGAGAGAAAAGTAGATTACATGAGACATTCAGACAAACAGTTACTTCTGATACAATATATATGGACCCCGCTGCAAGTGTGAGAATGGAAACAGTACCAACCATCCGTGGTCGTTTTCAGAGAACATATTGCTCCCAAATAAAATAGGCAACATTTCCAACATTTATTTAACACCCCACAAATGAGGAAATATTACATCAACTAAAAATATCAATCGTAAGGTAAAAACCAAGATCAATGAAAAACAAAAAACACTTGCAACTTTAACAAAAATCAACGTTACACAATTTAATACAATAGGCAACGTATTTGTTATGAACAATAGTAAAACTATTTACACCAACGACATTTTATGTGAAATGAATTAACAGAAAATTACTAAAAAAGGAGGGAAAGTCAAACGATTCTTAAAATGTATTCTTCTGATTAAGGCTTTTTCTTAAGTATCCCGTAAGGGGTCAAGTGGCATATGGTTCCTAAGCAGTAAGGAATCTATTTTGTTTTCATTTATACATCTTTCCGATTCTAGGATGGTACGTTTAGCGGTTAGCAACTAATTTAACGGTTTTGTGCTCTGACAGTTAGTATTTAATTTAAAATGGTTAATAAAATATGATTTTTGAGACGTTTTGTTGCGTCAGGCATGTCAATTTAACACCTACTTTATTAGCCACTGTTTTGCTCTAATGATTTTAGAATAAAATCCTTGAGTATACAAATCCCAACTAGGTGCACATTAGTGACACAAGTGACCAGCAGACAGACCTAAACTCTAAATGGACACAACTATTCACAACTATGTCACAATCTATGGCTTTTGCTATTTCGCGTTTCGTACATATTCAAATACATGTATATATTATGGTTGGGAATGCGACGATTGCGTTTATATGAGTATATTGAAGTTTCGTCAAATATTCTACACATAACCAGTTTTAAAATCGCTTTTCTTTTGATTGACTTTTTCAAGGTGGCCACCAAGTTTGATTCATGTATGTGTGTAGGGATGTGTTGCGTAGTTTTGCCCTGTGTGTCAATTGGTCTACTGATATATCGCAGTCCTCGAGGTTATTTCATTTCTTTACATAAATAAACCCGTGCTACTATAAGACTTTTCTCCTACTATTACAACCGAAGTTTCCCTTGGATCATATATTAAATCCCTTATCGGGTTTTCACTTTAAGAGGTTTACTTTATAACTTTCATCGTAAATGGATCCTTGTGTGGAAATAGTTTTGTCACATGGTATTTCTAGGAAAACAAAAGTGAAGGATGCTGCTTAGAAAGTGAAGGCCAGACAGCCATACCAGTGAATAGCATGTTTTGCTAAATCAAAGGAATTTTTTATATTACCAGAAGTAATTCAGATATTAAATCATTGTTTTTTCATAAGCAAAGAACGGCATTTTGTAAGCGTAAATTAGATTACATAGATACGCATACGTTTGTTCACTTTATATGTATTATACTTTCGCATAATGTTAGTGACCGATGAACGTAAACCTGCGGTTAATCGGGTTCATTCTTCTTGTTACTCGATCGGAACAATACGGAATGAATATGAAACAATTGTAGAGTTTCTTTAACGTTCGATTTAATTTTACTATATAGTCGTAAATGTGTTTATAAAGTCGATGTACATGTAGTCGCCTTCAATATGAACTGTGTTTTCTCTTGGCAATTAATTGTTGATTTCGGATGAATCAAACATTTACCGTTTAAATCTTAACTGTTGCACATTTATGAATTTTGCAAATCATTCATGGGCATTAAAATATCCATACATTCACAAGAAGCATTTGCCTTTAATGTCTTAAAGGTAGTGTAGTACCTGAACGCACGTATCCGAACTCCTTGTCAAGAGCATGATATACATAACTCAAATCACGTTGCAACGATGATAATATTATCATATTTCTTAGTGCAATAACGTAACAGGCAAATTATTGTAACGGTTTATGAAGAGTATTGACACGCTAAATAAGTCCCCCCCTGCTCCGTGGAACACACTAAAGGATGCATACATTTGAACGTTTTTAGGTTATTTATTTATGTATATTTGAACATATATTCTTAAATGATTCACCCATGTGTCAATGGTTTAGTGATGCTCGGTGTGTTTGTACAAACGTTGACCTGAGCCCAGAATGCATTTTTTTTATGACGTTTGGTTTTTCTGATACCGAAATAGTCTACAAGTAACGGTGATGAGGGTATGTTTTTCAACATTTGTTATTGATATCTTTTCTTGAAAAGAAAATGCCCAGTGCGCC
Organism: Dreissena polymorpha; assembly: GCF_020536995.1. Lineage (NCBI taxonomy): Eukaryota > Metazoa > Mollusca > Bivalvia > Myida > Dreissenidae > Dreissena > Dreissena polymorpha. The sequence goes on along the minus strand of NC_068366.1, from coordinate 47,866,623 downwards.
GTGCACTTTGATTATCTTATAATAATGAGGCATTCTGTTGACATGTTTCTGATAGAAACGGAAAAGCGTTGTCACTATCGTTTTGTATTCCTGTAATATGCAGTGTGATATTTTGATCTAATCTATTTTTGCCTTTAAAAAGCGGCACAAAAGCAAGTAAACTTGTATTAGAGTTTGCTGCAAGTATGGTTAATATGCTTCGGCAGTAGGTGTGTCAGGCTGGTAAAACTTTCTGAAGGTGTACGTTCAAGGTCAAATTATTAAAAAGAAGTCTGTGCAATGTATCTATTTATAATTTTATATATATATCAACTACGTGTAAAAACGCAATCATGAAAAAAGAGATAGGTATGTAGTTAAAGCTAATCTGATTATTCCTGTTAATTTGATTGACAATATATAACATTTAACCAAACAAAACAATAAATGTGTAATTTAGATCTTTAACATTGATGGGCTATTTTCATCGATCAAGTTCAATCCAATTTAAATCAAAGGCATTAGATACTCAATCACCTAAACAGTAGAGATAGTGTTCATTCATTTTATATAAATGAATGTTCAAATGTGGTTGCTGATGTAATATTTTCACGTTTGTGATGAGGATATCGTTGCGCAATGTCCAAATGCCCCACCTTCAATTATTTGACAGGAATATAACGAACTTTTTATCCACATTTACTTATCATTAAAAGGCATTCGTACAGATGAATTATTTCAATTATGTTTAAATGATGTCATTTCGTCAATTTCGTAAACCATAACAGGAAATATAGTTAATGGAAAACTCTCGTAACGTTGTTTAACAATACTTTTTCCATGATTCGGCCATCGAAGCTCGATTACAATATGCAAAGATCTACAGTAACTTCGGATGTGTGTACTTTAGTGAGCAAATAAGCAATCAACTGTTTCTCTTGATTGTATTGTCGTCTTACAAAAACATTGACATTACATTACAGATACTTCCTATAAAAACGAACAACGTAAATTGCAATAATGATTTGCATTGAGCATACCACATGATAAGAGAGATATATTTAATACTTGTAGTGTTCTCCTATAGACATACTAAATAAAGGTCGAATATAAAAAAATAGGATATGTATTGTATTTAATATAATGCAGCAATGAAAGGTTATTGCTAAACTCTAAAGCTCTCCGGGTTACTGACGTGCTAGTGATGCGATAAATAAATCAAAACTACTTCTAATAATATTTAAAGCGTCGCAAGAATACAATACACCTAAAATGTATGTTTATTGAACAACACAATAAAAAATTCACGTCACGTAAATAAGTGCAATAAGATTCGTCTTAACGTATGTAAAACCTACGGATGATTACGAACAATTAAATGTTGTTAACAATCACACATATTCTTCAATCCTCTGTGCATTATCAAAACACATCGATATGCACATGTACATGCAAACATGTTTGTCTTTGTAATGAGACTTAAGCAGTCTATTGTCCCCTACCGGTTTCACCGGAGGGGACTTATGGTTTGCGCTTTGTGCGTCTGTGAGTCTGTCTGTGAGCCTGTCTGTCTGTCACACTTTTCTGGATCCTGCGATAACTTTAAAAGTTCTTAATATTTTTTCATGAACCTTGCAACATGGATAGATGGCAATATGGACATTATGCACATCATTTCATTTTGTTCCTACGTCAAAAATTGTGGTTGCTATGGCAACCAAAAAAGTATTCTGAAAATGGTGGAATTTCTGACAATGGTGGAGCCGGTAGGGGACCATATTGCTTGACAATAGCCTTGTTTTTAATTGTTTACTAGAAAAACTATGCTCTATCTGACAATAAAAAGGAAGAGATATGATAACAGTTATCATTCTAAGTTGCGTTTATTCTCGATACGAAAACTAATAATAAAAATAAGTTATGTTGATCAAACGACACGTTCAAATCAGTGGTAATAATATCTGGACGATACGTTTCATTTGAGCTACTCATTTCGGAATGTTTGTTTACATCGCCTCGGGTAGTTGTAATGAAGTTATAAAAAGAATCGTCACACGGTAAATGGAATATATGGCGTCGACGTTTTCTCGCCGGTTTTTAAGTACTGTCGTCGCACTCAATGCATCGCTAGGTCCTTCGGGTCGCTTTTTATACCAAGTCAAGTAAAGTCAATTTTATTGGTAAATAAATAAGTGCATAGCCAAACAACATTCATAATACATGTAATGGCGGTGTAAATAAATGTTTATTCAACATGGTGGTGAAAAGTATAGCAATATAAAATGGGAATGCAATAATAGTTAATGGTTGTGTGATGTTGACCACAATAACCTATGCAAAGTGAAACCAACTAGAAGACAATTTCATTCGTTGTGTGTTCTGTGTTTTATTTTATTATTTTCCTACTGGCTTACAAAACTCGATTGAAAACTTTATTTAAGATCAATATAAAGAAGTGAAACTCCAGCTGCTGGAGTAGTATTGAATTCTCATTATAAACAATTAGTTGGTCCTTTATTTAAGGCATGTGACCGATTGCCCAACAGTACAAAACAGCACAATACAGCACAATACAAACCAACATAAACACAAAATATGAATAAAGCTGGGGCCATCGCCTTGATACGGTCAATGCAAAGCATTGGGGGTTTAAACCGGTTATAGAGCGCTCAACCTCACACTTGGCCAAGCAATATTCATAATACATTTAAGTGTAAATAAAATTTAACGCCATAGCTTTGTAACTCAAATTAAATAATAATTAAAGGGAATTAAAACGCATTCAAATTAATTACAATTTAATTTCTCAATGGTATTGAAGATACCAGAGCAACAGAGTTACAACTTTTTGACGAACGATCAAATGAAACTACAAACAAGTGTCAACTACATTCCTTCTTTATAGAAAAAGATTTAAGAATATTGCGTCAGTAAGTTAATATTTCACATAATCATCGCGCAAATACAGGAAGAAGCAGCAATAATGGGTGTAAAAATTCCATATTACATTGCTTGGTTGTTTTTGTGACTGATAAAAAAATAAAATAATAATAATTAAATCAAACAAGAAACGCCTATCAGAGAGAAAATATAAATAAAATTGAACGTTATAAACCCAATGACCTATGCATGTAGATTACAACTGGAAAGTTGATCGTATGACGTCAAAACATCCATGTACCCAGGAACAGAGAAAGAAAAAGAAAAAGAAAAAAAAAAGAGAAAGAGTTATGATACAAGTAAACTTTAGATTCGTTTCATATATCGGTGTATGTTTATGGTCGTTTTCCAGGTAATCGTATAGATTCAATTAATTAAAGTAGTTAGTATAGTTAAACAGAAAGATAACATTATTATGATATCTCGTCTGAAAATGTTTCTGATAAATGTAAAAAAAAACACAACATAGTCGTATGCTTAGTGCTAAAGGAACTGTCAAGTGGGCGTATTAACGATATAGATTTACCAGACAAATTAAGTATACATGCTACATCCTGTCCAAAGGAAATAATACATTTAATATCATTACGGGTAAGACTGATTTATTCACTCTTTATAATAAGGTGTGTGCCAAATAGATCATGCTCTGTCTAGATACCAACGCCCATCTCAGAAGCTATTAGCTGTTTCGATAAGATACTGTGTAACGAGTTCCTTTGATCTATCATCAATATGTTGAACGTATAGAATGTACCGTAGTAAACAATGATTCTTTTTCATGTGCAAACACATGAAAAAAGCGTTGGATACCTGCAAATGGTGTTACGATAACAGAAACACTGTTTGTGCTGACAAATACATGTAACAAAAAATAATTCTCTATACAAGTAGATAGTTAATAAAACAAGCAACACCTATGCAAAATATAGGAATATAACTCATACTAGTGATAAAGGACCAAATAACATGCCAAAAAATCAGCATTGTTCCAAAACGATACATTTCTTTGTAAGTAAAATAAAGTCAAACTTTTACCGGCATGGTAAAGAAATTATAATTTACCGAACGTTGCGTGCGAAAAAACGTTTATTTATAACTCTCCCTGGATTGTTTAAATGTACCGATTTCAAATAAAATTGATGTTTTCAAGAATATTTTTTACTTGTATTTTTATTTCGTACTGATGTAGGCAATGAAAAGAACAGTCCATGACTGTGATGTACTCGTGTATTGTATTGCAATGTTGATTGAAATCTGCTTGCACTCGCACTGTCGACTCTTGGAAGGCAACACAATCAACGCATGTGATACAACCGATCTAAACACCAGTGTCGCGGTGTATTCCCTATATAAAGTTTTGAAACATGTTCAGAGAGGACACCTTCATCTTATTCCAGTAAAAACGCAATATAACAAACTTGTATAACACATACAAAATATTGGGTCCCATTATTGTTTGTGAGTTGTAACATTATATCATTTGTAATGTTAATGATATATAAAAACAACTATCATATTACTCTCTTTAAATCAAACCAATTGAATTGGCCAATGAAGAAATTTGTTACCACCAGAATTAACCTATTCTCGAGAGTTCGGTTTTCGTCGCATGATATGTTTGTCTCAAACTAGCACAATATAATAACCGTTACATCAACTCAATTCGGTGACAATATGCCTTCGATGCGTTGTTAAGCATTATTTTATGATAGAAATTATGGTGATGTTTGTGGTGTATCGAATTGATATTTTAATTGTCGGCATTTAATTTGATTATTGTACAATGCTCTAAATATTTAAAATAAAAAAAAATCGAATCGGAAAAATGTGCATTGTATAATTCAGTTCTGTATACAGATAATATAATCAAACAGTTATTGACTAGTAGACCATATAATATTATGTGATATTCACCGGGAGATTGTAATATTGATATCAGCTACCGCCTCGGTAAAAAGTAAATGCCAGAAACATATATCCCATTATATGCTAGTCAATAAATGAAAATTATTAATCCAATAAATATAGTATCCGTTTAAATATATACACTTTAGTATACTTGATCTAAATTCTTGCGATATCTAGAGAATAACATGTTACTGCCGTATCTTTTTCTAATATATCAGACAAGGCTTAGAATATTATAATGGCGCGGCTTGCCGAGCCGTTATTTTATTCGTGCCGAGCCTGATATATTACAAAAAGATCAGGCAGTAACCTGTTTTTCTGTTTATCATACCTCTACGTCCCCGATTGAAAAGAAATAATTAAAAAAAAATCACAAAAATTCATTTTTTTGCGGGAAAGAATATGATTTTTGTCGTTTGACGAGCTAATAATGACGTCTCGATCACTTGCGCTTAATATTTGTAAAACATGTTTTTTGCTGTATCTGTTTAAAATATAATACATCTTGGTATGATATTGTTTGTTTCGTTGAGTTTGATTCGATTTTCCTAAAAATGATTACTTTATAGTTGATTCCGAGTAATATGACCTACCTCCTACCATCGACAGATATACGAACTTCCTGTTGAACTGATGTAAAAAATATATCATGCAACGTTATATCAGGCAGACATCAATGCAGCGGTATGGTAAAACTCAACGTTGAGTCGTATTGCATTCTTTCCATCTGACGAAAAACAATACAGATAGTTTTACCAATTTTGCGTTCTACGCCATGACAATCGCAGGTATCATTTCAATGTCAATATGTGTATTATTTAGTAAAATTCTGTTTGAAGATGTTCATAGACAAAACATACAAGTTTTGAACACATGCTTGAGAGTCAGATTTATTTTATGTTTTTCGGTGGTTTATAGAGAAATATCAGTGATTTAAAACTGATAATTTCACTGTTTCAAACAGTGAAAATTATCAGTGAAAATTATCGATAATTAAGTTAAGTTAAACTCGATAACAATGGTTTGGTTTATTTATTCGCATAATCAGCATTACATGCTTTTGGCAAAATAAATCATATGATAAATACATATACACAGTGAGATGAAGATTGGCTAAATCATAGCATACAAATAATCTCGATAGATAATATTTAAAAACACACACACACACACACACACACAAAAAACACACAAAAGAAACAGGAAAATGTAGCACAAAAAAACAACACAATGTTTATTATGTGAAGGAAGTTAGACAACTAGGAAGCAACAGACGAATCAATGATTTCTTTTCGTTTTAACATTGCAAAATATATAAATTTCGATACTTTACGGGTACGTTTTACAGACTTTGTTGACATAATTGTTTCGAAATATTTCAATGTGTTAAATGACAGCCTTATGTTGTATTTTAACCTTAACTCTCTATAAATTGGACAAATACATAGAAAATGAAATTCAGATTCAATCATATCAGATGTACACACTTTACACTTACGATCGTTAACGTTAATATTGTTAAATCTTCCTCTTTCTATTTCTAAATGATGCGAACACAATCGGAATCTACTCAACGCAATTCCATGCTTTTCATTATGTATACAATTCAAGTATGTTTCAAAACAAAATTCTTTTTTAAATATGATATAGTATTTTAGTTTACTTTGAGACTGTATACATTCAAACCTGTAGACATCACGGACTCTTTGTTTTAGCATATAAATATAATTAATTTCGTGATACTGGTGCAACCATACATTACTATAACCAAGATCCTCAAGTGTAGTTTTAACAGCATTTGGCCAACACAGTTTTCTATCAATATTCATGCATGCATCGTCAGAGGTTAATGTATTAAAAACTCTATCTGTCAAAGTATTCTGTGATCTCATGAATTTACACCAACAGTTAAGAGCTCGTTCTTTACAAATGACGGACAATGGGAAGCGACCAAGTTCACCTAGTACAGCAGCATTAGATGTTTGTTGACGAACCCCAAGTATTTGTTTCCAGAATTTTAAATGCAGTTTTTAAACCTCAGGCATATCGTAAATTCCCCAGACTTCGCAGCCATACGTAATTATTGGTGCTACCATTGAGTCAAACAGTAACAACTTAGTTTTAATATCTAATTTGATTCTACTGAATATTGAAATAAGGTGATTATATGCTTTAAGAGCCTGCTCAGTCAGTGATTCAACTGCACGTTTAAGTGAGCCGTTATAGAAAAATTTAACACCTAAGTACGTAAAAACATCTACTATTTCAATGTTGTCGCCGTTGAGTTCCCATGTGTGAATATTTCTATATTTATACTTTTGAAAAATGCATACCTTAGTTTTCCCTATATTTACCTTGAGACCCCATTTCTTAGAATAATCATTTATACAATTTAATTGGTGTTGTAGACTATGGGGATCAGTTGAAAAAATTGCAATGTCATCGGCAAACATTAACATAAAAATAGATAACATATCAACATCATTTGTACATAGGTTTGTAGAACTCAAATGCTTACCAATATCATTAATAAACATAATAAACAAAAGAGGTGACAAAGGCTCACCTTGCTTGACTCCTAATGATACATCAAAGAATTCTGAGTATGACATTAAGCTTGGACACTTTATACACGATTTCACATTTGCATATATGGATTTCAACATATTAAGCATTTTACAGCTGATACCTGAGTTCACAAGTTTAATCCATAGGGCATCATGAATAACAGTATCAAATGCCTTTTCATAGTCTACAAAGGCACAATATAATTTTAAATTATTTGCTAAAACCTTCTGAATAATACTATGTAGAATAAAAATACAGTCAGACGTACTACGATTATTTCTAAAACCAAATTGACATTCATTTAAAATTGATTCGTTCTCGCACCAATTATTTTGGTATAACAAAACAATGTATAATATGTATAATATGTATAATATAACAATGTGTATAAACTGTGCAAAAGAGCATAAAATAAAAAGGAAATTTGTTGGATTCGGTGGAATATCAATTTTAATTTACTCATAATCATAGAAAATATATAGTTTCACGAGTGGAAGCCACTCGTAAAAATATCATTTTCTATGATCACTCGTGAATTAAAATCGATAATCCACCGAATCCAACAAATATCCTCTGTATAATACAAGAGGCCTATCGTTAAGATGTTAAGCTTGTCTCCATATGTTGTTTATTTTGTAATTATTAAAACATTAGTGTAATCTTGCCATTTAAGCACGGGATACAGACATAAAGCGCACCATGTCCTTGATCGAGTTGAGGCATATTATTTTAATTGCAGTATAAGTGATGAAGCAACGCCCTTCATTATACTCAAAGATCGTTTATTCACAGAAAAATCTCAGATGAATGAAACAATTAAAAATTGTATACGGTTATGTTTCCATTTTTTAATCATACATGTTGAATGTTACCATTGTCGGGATAAGGTATCGAATGTGGTATTAATTTATAATATAATCAGTCTTAAGTTAAAATATATATCAAGAATATTTCAAAAAGGTCGTAAAATATTTCATTTATATTATTTGTAAACGTACTATTTGCTTCGGGCAGGAACCTTGTTAATTTTCATTATATTCAATTCTATACATATGTTTTATTGATGAATGCTCACCGATAACCCGTTTTCTCTCATTTGATGACATATTGAAATATTGTAATCTATCTTTACACAGGGTTTTAATTGTTTTTTTTATTAGAAATTTAGCACCGGATATTCAAACATGGTTCATTATGTTTCTCTATACTGTACGATATCCTGATCAGTATCTGTTAATTGTGCGTGTCATGCACATAAATACACTCTATTAGACCTCGCAATGTTCCGCAGATGAATGGTATGATTCTCAATATAAAGAAGTGAAACTCCAGCTGCTGGAGCAGTATTGAATTTTCATTAAAAACAATTAGTTGGTCCTTCATTTAAGGCAAGTGACCGATTGCCCAAACAGTACAAAACAGCACAATACAGCACAATACAAACCAACATAAACACAAAATATTAATAAAGCTGGGGTCACCGCCTTGGAACGGTCAATGTAAAGCATTGGGGGTTTAAACCTGGTTATAGAGCGCTCAACCTCACACTTGGCCCAGCAATATTCATAATACATTTAAGTGTAAATAAAATTTAACGTCATAGCATTGTAACTCAAATTAAACAATAATAAAAGGGAATTAAAACGCATTCAATTTAATTACTATTTAATTACTCAATTGCATTGAAGATACAAGAGTAACAGAATTACAACTTTTTGACGAACGATCAAACAAAACTATTAACAATTGTCAACTACATTCCTTCTTTATAGAAAAGATTTGAGAATATAGAATCATAGAGTTAATATCTCAGATAATCATCGCGCAAATACAGGAAGAAGCAGCAATAATGGGTGTAAAATTTTTATATTACATAGCTTGGTTGTTTATGTGACTGCTAAACAAATTAAAAATAATTAAATCAAACAAGAAACGCCTATCAGAGAGAAAATATAAATAAAATGGAACGTTATAAACCCAATGACCTATGCATGTAGATTACAACTGGGAAAGTCGGTCGTATGACGTCACAAAAATCCATAATGACATAATGACGTGAACAAATTCCACGGGCAGTACTAAATAAAAATATTAATGGGGCTGTGCTACTAATAAAACAAGTGTAGGTGATTTAATATATTAAGAAGCAAATAAATAAAAATGGTAATTCCATTAAAGCGACATTATTGGAATCAAACAGTATATAGGTGTTTTGACAACTGAAGACAGAAATGATTTGATGTACGATTTGAGTCCAAATGTAGTTTACATGCAGATTTGTTCATACGACACAATGACACAATTTTATTCAACAGTGAAAACTGCCTATAATGTAGTATTCATGCAGATTTGTTCATACGACACAATGACACAATTTTATTCAACAGTGAAAAATGCCTATAATATCACTAATGATTCCAAATTTTAAAGGAAGAAAGATATAGTGAATCTAAAACCATCAAACACGTGTTTTTAAGTACATAAGCATCAAGTTACACTGTGACAGGAACGTTATTACGCTTTCGTCTTCTTCAACAATCCTTAAACGACATTTTGGATGTTTAGCTTTCATTACTATGCTTGATTGATCTACCTATTTTGTAAAGATTTTAATTTCAAATGACGTGTTAGCTGTTTGTGTGTTTCTACTGAACGTAAAGAAACATAAGAACATCAAACATAGTCGTAAAAGATTTGTTACATTTGCATTAGTCGACGGTTTAGAAAATTGAAGCAGATCCGGTCGACAGTTCGATTAGGTTTACATTGGACCATATGTTCGATTGTATGATACAACATGTATGTTGTCATTTGCCTGTATGGAGCACACACATTGTAGTATTTGGAGGGCTTCAAATGTATCACCTCGTTTCTCATTATAAAAGAAAATTTTGGATGTCACGAGCTATTGTCGATAAGAGGAATCTATTTTTATTTTGCAAATTTAATGTAATATTTGGCAGATGAAAATTTTTGATAATATTAATTCATGTCTTGACATAACTTTTGACATTAAAAATATATTTGGTAACACTGCACTAACTAATTAAATTAAAATGATCTTTAAACATAAAATTAACAGGAATGGATATGACTTGCTTCTATTTTCCATTCGATAATAAATAATTGACGTTAAACGAGTAAAGATAATGCATCTTTAATTTACAATCCCAGTCTCATGAAAAATGTGCTACACATTCACTTATTTGATTTACGCAAACACATTCAAACGCATTGAGGATAATTTTAACAGACACGGACATTCTAGATTATTGTGCAAGTATAATTTCAACGGCGATTTTTGTTAAGGAAACTCATAATTTATTAACAAATAATTGAAAGATTTTGACAATTGTAGCACGATAAAAAAAAAATCGACGAAAAATGTTGACTGGCAATTATTTTAAGGCATGATGCTAAATAAAGCTGATTATTCTGCTTTAATTTGCAATAATTGTATTTCAATGTTAATGATCATAAAAGTACCTGGTATTACTGTATATGCCAGTAGTGCATTAAGGCAGTGTATCAATAGTTCGTCGATCCAGAGTTTGACAACCATCCCTTTGTATTAGTTTTATTTATTCAAATTCTACTTATGTATTAGAGAGAATTGCCTTACGTGAAGATGTAGCCCAAAACACATGAGTATTGTGTCGATATCTTAACCGTGGAATAGTGAAGAATGCATGTTTCTAGTTTTATACTTTCCATTAATTGCGGCAAATAGATACAAGAGTCGCCAAATTTTATGCTTGTTTCCTCGGGTCTTTCAAAGCAACTCAACTTAACTTTTAAGATGTTATTTTTTATTCGACTTTATTTAAAATATGCAAATAACATAAGTTTAAATTATATGTCGTATGTTTGCGATTTTATTAATTAAAACAAACATTTATACATTCAATTGATACATTGCAAAGTGGGGAAACATTTAATACATGACCCTAAAGAATAAAGGTTATACATTCCATTTTTAGTTTAAATTTACATGTTTAAACTTTATATAAATAAGAACCAATATAGCGCGCTGTAAAATATTTCACGTTACTAAATGTAATTGAGCATTTATGCACGCATCATGTTTTCATTGAATTCATTTCAACGGTGGAACAAATGCTGTTATGCTCAAGTTGTGCTGAAATCGAGATTTAGTCAAATATTGATCGCAACTTGGGCAATCCAAATGTTGGTCTCAAATTAATAGTGTTGTTTTTTGCTACACATTGATCGGCATAAATGACAATGTGTATTGTCGATATTGTTAAAATATTCCTACCAAGTATATTGTACAAGACACTTTTAAAATCAAACGCAGACACTAGTTATCTAAATGCAATTTACTTAGCTTATTCAAATACACGTTATGTTATCAATACATTACTTATTATATATCGTTCGCATTCAGCATATAGTCTGTTATATTGTTTTTCACAAAAGCAACAAGCAAATGATAATTTCTAATATATTGTTGCAGCTTTCAGACTCAGTAAAGCGCAGTTCGAAACGATAAATTGGAAAAGCGATCTATATCGGTCATACTTCAGATGCATTTTTCGCTGTGTTTTAAGAGACGAGGTGTTAATGCTTTTGTTGATTTGTGTTCTAGAAGATATGACTAGACGAGTATTAGTAGAAAGCGCTTTTCAAAAAGAAACCCAACGATGAGCATACATACAGACGGCTCTCTTAATAAGAACTTGTTTTATGCTGTTTTAGATTCACATTAGCTATAAACATGGACACTCACTTTTGTATTACACTGAAGTCATTTACTGAAAATGTATCGGTTTTCGGTAACTCTAAATACATGTCACGAATTCTTATAGTTGAAAAAGAGTAATATTTTGCTTAGCATCTGCTTTATTAAACAAATATCTAGTACCATTCGATGAATTGTAAAGTACGTGTGGAAAGATTGCCGATACATCTAGATAAATGCGTACCTTGCAATAAATTCGAACGTGTTATCGCAAATATAAAATTTCTCCAATAACAGTCGATAACTTAAAATGTAAACACATCCTTACACGCATTTCTAATACCAATACTGTCGAAACTTAAGCTGAAGCATGCGCTAATAATGAACAAGGTAAAATAATACCAAAGTATGCATTTCTTGTTTTTGCTATTGCACTTACTGGGTCACATGTGAACAACGTCCAAGACCAATTTAAGATAAACGATATATGTCTTTTGATATCCAACTTCAGATGTGTTTGTGAATATTGTTATATTGTTGCCATTACATGGTTCTAGTACCATTCGATGAATTGTAAAGTACGTGTGGAAAGATTGCCGATACATCTAGATATATGCGTACCTTGCAATAAATTCGAACGTGTAATCGCAAATATAAAATTTCTCCAATTACAGTCGATAACTAAAAATGTAAACACATCCTTACACGCATTTCTAATAACAATACTGTCGAAACTTAAGCTGAAGCATGCGCTAATAATGAAAAAGGTAAAATAATACCAAAGTATGCATTTTTTGTTTTTGCTATTGTACTTACTGGGTCACATGTGAACAAACGTCCAAGACCAATTAAAATAAACGGTATATGTCTTTTGATATCCAACTTCAGATGTGTTTGTGAAAATTGTTATATTGTTGCCATTACATGGTTATGGCATAATTGTACAATTCTTACAAATGTTTTATTATCTAGATTTTGTTCTTTTGGCATACATGACACTCTCAGAATCGAAAAATCAAACTTTGCTTTCGTATCGTTTGCCGTATCAAGCAAAATGTCTACAATATATTATGTTGATGATATGTTTTGCAGTGTTATGTCTACCATAAATACTCGTTATCAAGACAAAGACGATCCTGTCATAATGTGCATATCAATTATCTAGTAATAAGATGGTATGTCGTTGACATCTGAAGGCCAGAAACAGCCGTCATAACATGTTTTCAACTTTTATATGTCATCTCAGTTACACGTGTGGCAACAAGCGTTGCATGAAAACAGTATTGTTACGTTATAAAAGCGAACCATTGATACAATTATATACCATTGCTAAATATGATTAGTTTGCAAATCCAACAATTGAAGTAAATGCGCTACATATTGAATTAACATTGGAAAATATCAACGAGCTAATAATCTGAATTCCGTTTCATATAAGGATATTTCAATGGCGGCTTCAATGTTTCTGACCTGTTTCAATGACAAGAGCTATTTCTGATTTTTTTCCCCCCCAAAAAAAGTTTTGTGTTGGCGAAAAAAAGGCTTCTCGAATGGGACGATTACTCTCAGTATAACATTGTGTCGTATAAATAGTGTATATATATATCGTTGAAGATATATAACGCTCATTGACATTTAAGAGAAGGTTTACAGCGATGTGTTCACCAAATCGCAAACTTCATTTTACTTATTTGACCGATTAATTATCTTTTCTGGGCCAAGTTGTTAACGCTTTTATTTTCAATAGAGTTTCCATATTTTAAGTATGATTTATTTTCGTAAATTATAAATGAAATGTTGAAGAGTGCGTTTATATAATTAGAGTGGCATTCTTGACACATTCTGTTTTATCAAGTTAATTGTGTATTTCATGATTGTTTTATTTGCTTTTTTTATTTATTTTTGAAAGTATTGTATAAACTAATTTTTGTAAAACAATTATTATGTAAGAGTGATCTTGAACAATATTTTAGTGTAAAGTTTATTTCGTATTTTCAGGTTTAGGAATAAAGTATGCAAATGGTCTTCAAAAAGATAAATTAAGATTCTCAGATAACAATCTTCATGTTTTCTTATTCGTAGGTCTGTCTCTCGGTTTTTAGTTGGTCGCTTAGCGACCAGCTAAGTTTGTTGCTCAAAATTCAAGTCGGTACGCCTTATCTACGGAGAGCCTACTAACGCCACACACGCCGTATCCGCGAGAGAAAGAGTTGTATAATTTATGCAACAGGTTTGAGTTCTCCAACTATATTCATTCACGAATGGAAACATTATATGAATATCGTGTTAAATGTAATAGTTTCGAACGGAGCTTATATTGACAAGAATCAATAAACAATGATTGTATTATGCGTGTCTCGGAAGAGAATGTTTATGAATGATTAAAATAGTCCACTTTCTGTTGCGTCTTCGTGACGTAGTATTTTTGCTCAGCTCATTCATAAATCTGAGGCTGCCGATAAAGAGGGAGAGTCCAATTGCACGGGTGATAACAACGCAATAGTATAAGGTTACGCTGGTTTCTATTCACAGGTCCCAATTAATAACACGTTGAACATGAGTTCAACAATTACTACAGAGATACGATAGACAACATCAAAAATGCTTCATACTCGCTAAAACTGAACATTAAAAAACAATTAAATATAACAAGAATTATCTTTAAAAATGAAGTATGTAGTCTTGCTGTTTTTGAAATAAGGTTTGGAATTTTGGTTTCTAAATAATTTCATTCAAAACAAAAGTTAAACTATTGTGTTTTTTTTACATGTTTGTCGCATATTTACCGCATTATAATGTGTGTGATAATAGGCAAACCATAGATCTAGATCTACATTAGTTTAAGTAGATAAAAAATATATTATAGGAGTGAATACCATAATGTGTTCTCACATGGCTTATTATGAGTTTATGTTTTCATCATCGAAATACATCGTATGTTAATATTTGCTTAACATGCAGTTTTCTTTCCAAACACACTGGAATCACACTTTCATAGCCGCGTCATGTGAAAATGAGTCTTATGGTCTTGTGACCAGCGTAGCTCAAATATTAATGTGGTTTGCTTGAGAATTTAATACAATGCTGTTTAATTCCAATACATATTATAATTATGCTGTGGTTCATTCTTTGTTTGACCTAAACCAAGCGACGGGTACGCTCACGTAGTTACGATCGTGAACAGCACACTTTACATTCAACCTGCGTTCGCACATAGAAGGAAAGGGTCAACTAAGTGCTGCGTTTCCTTAGCTTACTTCAGTTAGAGGTCGATTCTTTACGTCATTGCAATCACAAGGCCCCGGCTTTAAAGGCTTGCGGAGGGTAAATTCTTGCATAATAAAAGTCATAGTCGCATGGTGTTTGTGTTTAGCGTCCTTTTTCGTCACGTAGTACTTTTTTGCGGGTGTTTTAGCGTCTATTTTTCGTCACGTGATCAAAAGATGTTTTCGGCAAAAAAACAGTTCATCGAAACGATAGCATGAAATTATTTAGTTTGTACAATAGATTTATTTTCAAAACGGTAGTTTTATGAAAATGATTTTTTTTATTGATAATTTAGTAATTTTATATTGAGTTCAAAATAACTAATATAGTTGTTTATTGGCTGCTCAACAATACATTGTTTACTCCTCACGCTTGATCGCGCACCGACTGTCAAAACATTCGATTTTGTTGTGCAGAACAGTCAGCACCTCAAGCAAGTTCCTCATTGTTGCTGAAGAACGCACTTAAAACGTGAGTACGTTCATTTTTTACATTGATCTGTTGATAACTGACGATAATTCATGGTACGCTTTGTAAACGTAACATAGCACTACAGAACAAGTTAACGTTGTTGTTTTAAATGACAAATGCACTGCTATTGTCAGTATTGCTGGGTTGTTGTATAATGCCTTGAATGGGATTTTAGCGTGGTGATGGTCAAGATTTATTATCATGATGATTTGTAATTGATCTTATCTGATTCATTTATTGTAATTGATCTTATCTGATTCATTTATTGAAATCTCATGTTGAATTATTTGAAATGTATTATTGCTAAAATATCATTTATGTTTTATCATTTCAGATTACTAGTATCAATGCGGCATTCGCTGAACGAGGCACTGGGCCTTACAGTCTGGCCTTTAAGGTCAAGATTGTTGCAGTGAAGCCAGCAGAAGTATACTGGACGGATGGGGAAGAGAAGAGAGTGATGCACTTTGCCATGAGTGACGGCAACACCACTGCAAAAGGGATCTGCTGTGACGCAGCAAAAATTGGCAAAGTGCAGGTAATTTGTAGTGAAAATCTTATCCTTAACAATCTGTGTTGTGTTCAAAATAAAAACTATGTTGTAACCTAAGTTTAATGTTTTGTAACTATGGATTGTAACAATTTCAAGTTTCATAGATATATGATACGTTATTGTAAAATTTAAAAACATCGTAGTTTTATGCGACAAAATAACAATAGACTCAAAAGTTTTATACATGGTATTGAAATTAAAGTTTTTAAGACCAGCAGACTAATCAACACTGACGTTAATTTTTATTGGGGAATAATTAACTTGCATCAAAATGCACCGTTTTTTTTATTAAAATTACACCTTTACACCATTTATAGGTGGGCAACACTTTGAT
The DNA here is from genome assembly GCF_020536995.1 of Dreissena polymorpha. Lineage (NCBI taxonomy): Eukaryota > Metazoa > Mollusca > Bivalvia > Myida > Dreissenidae > Dreissena > Dreissena polymorpha. Next base: position 47,849,901 of record NC_068366.1, on the reverse strand, counting down.
TGTGCGTAACACCATTCGCAGAACCGAGGATGAGGGAAGAGTGCTGATATTGACGAGCGCGTCAAAGGTGCTCATGTCGGTACCTCTACAGGTTCCTCCACAACATGTGAAGGATGGTGAGAGGCTCCTCAATCCACCACCGGCGGAGATAGTTAAAAAAAAAGACAGTACTGACTTCACCTGCCAATAAACGTGTCTCCATCAGTGGGAAAGTCACTCAGGTGTGCATTAAAAAAATCATTACAATTGATATATTTTAATGAATCTCTTTAATTTCTGTCTGACTAAAAGATTTTTATGTTTATTATCTGAACATCATGGTAGATATAATAGCTGCAGTTCCCACAAATAGCTTAAGTCTTCATTATTTATTTCATTGGAATTGACAAATTATACATGCATATACATGTCTGTACACATAGTGGCTCAGTTTTTTGCCCTGATAATTTTTTAACCTCCCTTATCACAAAATTGTTTCTGACCTTGTTTCATTGCATTCAACATTGAGACGTTGTTGATTGATTGATTTTATTTGGTAAAAATATGAACATTACATAGTTACTACATAATGCAGACAATATAAAATATATTATCACAGCAATATACATAGCAAACCATGGAATGCACACACAATACCAAGGATAACACAAAAAAGAGAAAAATGATTTTCACTTATTTTCATTGTGGTCCTTGATATTGGTGTCAGTAACCATGAAACAGTCATGTATTAGATATTTAATAATGTATTTGTATCAAATATGTACTGTTTAATAAAGTATAATACTGATTAAGAATGAACAAATATAATCACATGTTCATTATTATCACAGAAGTTGCTTAAGAAAGTTACACGCTGCATATGTAGTTAATAAACACACTTTGTAGCATACTATAAGTTTAAGAATAATTATGAGATCCTTGCATCTTAATGATCATAAGACTTAAAAATGTATCACAGTATTTTAACAGAACATAAAATTCATACTAAAAATTATACTATAAAAAGCTATAAAGACTCTAAAAACTGTTTCTTGATGGCACCCTTGAAATTGTTAGGTTTAGTTACAGCCCTGATGTTTTGAGGAAGATTGTTCCATAAATAGATTATATGTAAATGTTTTAGAACCAAAACGTCCTACTCTTGGTTTGGAAAAACGACCAGAGTCTTCAAATGTAAAATTTTCAGCAAAATGATCAGATTCTGGCTGAGCTACCATATTAGACCTAGTACAACGATTATGTACGCCAGATTCTGGCTTAAAATTCTCACCCATATACTCTGGTGCAAGGCCTTTTTTAACCTTATGTACATGACAAAGTATGATCTGTTCTACTCGTTTTGAAACAGGCAGCCAACCTAAATGTGAAAACTGTTCTTGACCAACATGTGATCTGTTATCCATATTCAGAACAAACCTAATCATCATTGTTTTGTGTAGTTTGAAGCCTATTTTTAAGTGACTGAATAAGACCAGGGTTCCAAAAAGAGCAGGCATAGTCAAAGTGGCACTGTATAAGGGACATGACAAGGAGTTTTCTGTTGTGCAATGTTAAGAACTTACACTTACTATTTCTGTATAGGAATTTTAACCTTGAAGTTGCCTTTGAAATAATTGACCTAGCAATGGTTTTACCAGACAGGAACTGGTCCAATATATCACCTAGGTACTTAACAGAACTTGATGGAGTAATTGACACATCATGGCAAGAGACATTTAACTGAGGAATTGACCTTAGTTTGGGCTTTGAGCCAAACAATATAGATTCTGTTTTACCAAGATGTAGGGAAAGTTTATTGTCCACTAACCACTCACTTATAAGTTCGAGATCGCTAGAAAGAATGGATTCAATTTCTGAAATGTGTTTACCAGCTACCAGGATGCCAGTATCATCAGCATAAAGTAACATTTTATTTCTTACCACAGCGGCCATATCATTCACATAAATTAAAAATAAAAGGGGACCTAAAATGGAGCCCGGAGGAACACAGCATAAGATGGAGGCCTCGGAGGACACGTCAACAACCTGATGGCGATCGGAGAGATAGGAGGTGAACCACCTGACTGCGTCACTATGGAGACCAATAGCCTCAAGTTTCATGTTTAAAATACTATGATTGACGGTATCGAAGGCCTTCTGTAAGTCTAACAATATCATACCAACCATCTTACCTTCATCCATCTTAAAACGAATATAATCAGATAAATGGGTAAGGCAGGTGTCTGTAGAGTAGCCACGCCTAAATCCTGATTGATAGCTATACAGAAGCTTTTTGTCATTCAAGTAACCTTCAACTTGGTCATAAATTACTCTTTCAAGAATCTTAGAGATGATACTTAAGACCGACCGGTCTGTAGTTTTCAACCTCAGTCTTAACACTTTTCTTATACAGGGGAATAACTCTCGCTGACTTGAGGTCATCAGGAACAGAACCTTGTATGATTGACAAGTTAACAATATGAGCAAGGGGACAATATATGAAATAAGCACTATCCCTAACAAATCTAGCAGGAATGCCATCCTAACCTGCGGACTTTATTAGCACTTAATTTATGTATATGCTTTAAAATTGTATTTTCAGACACAATGGAAAATGAAAAACTGTTTGTCACAACACCTTTAGTAGCGTAGTAATTACTTACAAAATTCTTGATATTTATTAAAACTTTTTGGAATTTTTCAACACGTTTAGAAGCAACTGTTGTATAAAATGAGTTAAATTTCTCAGCTACTGTAAATTTGATAAAGGAAATTTGCCCATCAATCTGAAGCCCTATGCTACTGGATGAAGAGTTCCCTTTTTTAGTGGGAAGACCTAACTTCTTAAGTGTGTCCCATAGAGATTTAGAATTGTTTTTGTACTGTTCCAGTTTATCTGAAAAATAATGTTTCTTGGCCTTACAGATAAGTGACTGAGCTTTATTTCTGAACTCCTTAAAATTATTACAATTTTCTTCCATTCTATTTATCTTATATACATGAAAAGCTTTGTCTCTCGCCTTGATACTATTCAAAATATCAGGAGTAATCCAAGGCTGAGTGCGTTGTTTAAATCTAACTTCTTTTACAGGTTACAATGCCATCAAGAACAGATAAAAATGTACTTTTAAAATTATCCCAAACTACAGAGACATTGTCACATAGTAAGACACTACTCCAGTCTGTAAATAAAAGACATTGTTCAAAGATTTCTTTACTGTAGTTTTTCAATGATCTGGTGTGTACATTGTAATGTTTACCAATTGACATATTTAATTTCTTGCGTGTACAATAAACAATACAATGGTCACTAATTGATGAATCAATGACTCCACTATGAGAAATTAAATCATTATCTGATACAAGAACTAAGTCTATACATGTTGATGAAGTATTACAAATTCTAGTAGGTTCTTGAATAAGTTGTGTCAAATTAAACATATTCGTAAAAGATAATAGTTTGTCAACCAGAGAACATTTGATTAAAACATTAACGTTAAAATCTCCCAATATGACAGTTTCATTTTCAACATGAACAAATTCTGAACACAAAGATTCCAGCACTTCAAAAAAGTTCAGTTGTGTTGGTGGACGATATATAGTGCCACAAAGTATTGGTTTACTTTTAAGTAGCAAAATGTCAATCCATGTGGCCTCAAGATCATTTCTCGTCATGTCATCTCTAGGGTTGAAGGCTAGGTCTTGTCGTATATAAGTACACACCCCGCCACCATGTCGATTCCTGTCCTTGTTGCCCACCAAAATCAAAAACTGGTCATAACTAACTAACGCATGTACATAAATCTTCCTTATTGGACACTTACTATGTATGCAGTATTTGATGTACTCAAAAAAATTCATATGAGCAGGAAGACGAACCGAGAGAGGTGCCGGTACAGGGTGGAATGATCTCCATCAAGACCATCACTGTCCAGGATGACAGTTCAAAGACGCAGGTCACTTTGGCGTGATGCAGCACAATCAGACGTAAGGCCTGGTGACCACGTGACGATCACCGATGTGATGTCATGTCATATCGCTCTCCACAACTACGAGGTCCAAAATCCACGTGAGCATTTTTCTTAAGTTTTCGCATTCATTAAGTAACCTTTCTGCATAAGTAAGCGGTATACTTTTCGGATTATCGCTGCATGTCGTCAAGCTCGGCATTTAATTACATGACCTGAATAATTTATGCTCTTACTGATGCATGACGGTCATCTAGTTTTACTATTTCTGGTTTCAATGCTTTTCCGTCCGTCCTACGGTTCGTCCGTCGGTCGGTCCGTCCACCGAATGGTTTCCGGATGATAACTCAAGAACGCTTACGCCTAGGATCATGAAACTTCATAGGTAAATTGATCATGACTCGCAGATGACCCCTATTGATTTTCAGGTCACTAGGTCAAAGGTCAAGGTCAAGGTGACTCGAACCAGTAAAATGGTTTCCGGATGATAACTCAAGAACGCTTACGCATAGGATCATGAAACTTAATAGGTACATTGATCATGACTCGCAGATGACCCCTATTGATTTTCAGGTCACTAGGTAAAAGGTCAAGATCAAGGTGACTCGAACCAGTAAAATGGTTTCCGGATGATTACTCAAGAACGCTTACGCCTAGGATCATGTAACTTCACAGGTACATTGATCATGACTCGCAGATGACCCCTATTGATTTTCAGGTCACTAGGTCAAAGGTCAAGGTCACGATGACTTGACACAGTAAAAAAAATGGTTTCCGGATGATAACTCAAGAAAGCTTACGCCTAGGATCATGAAACTTTATAGGTACATTGATCATGACTCGCAGATGACCCCTATTGATTTTCAGGTCACTAGGTCAAAGGTCAAGGTCACAGTGACAAAAAACGTATTCACACAATGGCTGCCACTACAACTTACAGCCCATATGGGGGGCATGCATGTTTTACAAACAGCCCTTGTAAAATTTCTAGCTCAACAAAATTTAGTGCGCATACAGTTAGCTTTTGTACATTTCTCTTGTTAACATAAACATTGTGAACATTTCAAAGACTTTAAAGATTAACAATGTGTTTTGCTACAAGTCTAATATACTGTCATGTGTCATTCCTTGTCTAACCAATTGCAGTTTATTTTTTTATATGATTTGAGTCACACATTTTTATTCCTAAATCATTCATCCATACCTACCTATTGTTGTACAGCCAAAGCAATTAAGCATTATGTGTATTAGCTCAAAAAAACTAAATGCGCTTACAGTTAGTTTTTGTACATTTCTCTTGTTAACATAAAAATTGTTAACATTTCAAAGACTTATAAGATTAACAATGTATTTTGCTACAAGTCTTATATTCTGTCATGTGTAATTCCTTGTCAAACCAATTGCAGGTCATTTGTTTATATGATTTAAGTCACACATCTGTCTTCCTAAATCTGTTTAGCCATACCTACCTATTGTTCTACAGCTAAAGCAATTAAGCATTATGTGTATATATTATTCTTATATGATCCTTTGTTTATGCCTTTAAATGATGGAAATCGATTTTGCTTATTTGATTCATATGGTGATACAGTACATGCACAGACTCTAATGTAGTTTTGTTCTGTTGAAATGTTTTGCCAATTCTGGACGTTATTTGACATTTCTGATTTCATTTCTTGTTTATTCAGTCCAAGCTCATATATAGCTCAAATGGTGCGATGATAAAAAAGTGAATATCCCATACTTCAAGTTTTGTTTTCTTTTTACTTCAATGTTTTGTATGATATATGCTAACCAGTTATTGTAGAATTCTGTCTTATTTCAAAATTCCTTCACTGAAAAGTATTGTTGCTGCAGCATGTAAATAAATATGTTGATAATAAGCTTGGAAAAAATCAGTATTTCTTAATGAGCCTAATATATATTTAGGGCATATATACTGTTTTTTGTCAAATAGTCTTATAACTCACATTAATGCATACAGATTTCAGCTTCATATGAGAGATCTGAATTATTCATGCCCTGCTTTGTTGGCTATAAATATAAGTACATTTTTGTTGATGTACATGTATAACTTATGTATAATAAATGTATTAGCTAATGAAGTAGTACATTTCAATTACTATGTGCTTGCAAGTTTACTTTTTCACTTGATAGTATTTTTATTGATAGCCAGCATTCTATCAGGAACATTTCATTGGTTTTGGAAGTTAAAGTTAAGAATGAAATTTAATAAATAAATGACATTACAGTCATTCAAACGTGTACAATGAATTATCTCGTGTAAATATAATTATCTCGACAAATAATATTATGTCAATACCATATTCTACTTATTAAGAGAGAGACAATTGTCATTGTTTAAGTGAATTGGTATTTACAATTTAGGCATTGTTTTTCTTGTATACATGCATGTTGAAATCTTTTACAATAAATAGATAAAATTTGAGTGCTCGTTTCTTTTTTGTTTACCCTTATGACAACATTATTTAGCCAAATGTTTCAAAACAGGACTGTAATGTCCTCCATTCTGATTCCTCCCTTTTAATTGCAGTATATATACCTTTAATTGTAAGAACAAAATAATTTATAAAATTAACCAATGTCTCTCGGTAACCTTTGTAACAATATTTTATGTTCATTACATATTGGTACCTGTACACTTGGTATGGAACTGTGCTAGTACCCCAAATCAATGTTATGTTAAGTATCAGTTTTCAAAGGCTTGACTTCAGGTCAAAACAGTGTCTGGGGTGGTGTTCATTAAACAGCATGCTTAAATCACTACCACTGCATTAATGTTGTGTATGATTGCAAATATCAACTTTTAAAGTGGAACATTGTCTTATAGTTTATGTGTAGTTGAATCTTTGTAAAATGCAAGTACTATAAATCGACGTTTTCGTAAGTTTTCTAAACTAAATAAACGAATCCATAAACACTCAAAGTATTATGTTGTCTTTTGCGTTATTACAACTATAAGATTTACTGTGATACGTAAACATGGAATTTACACATATGCTTGTCATTAACTGTATAACAAAATAAGATGCTTCAGTATTACATATAAGATGCCCTAGATATACTATGTTCTGTTATGTGCAGCCTACTGACTTGTAATAAGAGGAGAATTGTGCTACGCATATTATTTTAGATTTCAAACATTTGGCCTCGAGCTTGTCAAATACACTGATCAACTGATTATTATTAATATAATAATGTGGTTGCATTAAATGAAACCCAAAACTCTTTGAATAAAAAACAGAGCCTGCACTTGACGATATTCCTGAAAACATGCACATATATTACTAATGACACTTCTTTATTTTCTCTGATTATAACATTTGATAAAGCTGAATCGACAACTAGTTAAACGTTAACCTACAGAGAAACCTAATTACACTTTATATATTACAGATATATAACAAGGCACTGAAAAACAAGCGAATAAAACAAATTAAACAAAATAACATAAAATCAAAGAAAGTGTTGGGAGATAATAAAATAATACACATATGTGATTACAACCTACAGATGATGCAATGAAAAAGAAACAAGCATTCAGGTTAAGACAATACAACTTAACATCGACATAACATGTTAAGTTGTAACATTAACCATTGCATACAGTACATGCAAACATGTGCACACGAATCGCCCGCCATACGATCATTTACATTTAGGCTATAAAATCAAAAAAGGCAATAAAGATATATCTCACGGAAGTTCAAATAAGTGCAAACCTAGCTAAAAGTATAGCCACAAATCACACTTAGTTCTGTACCGTAACTAAAAATTCAATAATACTGTGCAAGACGAGCACCATCTTCACAACTTAATAAGTATGTATTAACCAATAGAGAGCCATAATACTAGCATGAAAAGACATTGCGTATGTCATTTTTCCACAATTGGTCAGAATGCTCCCAAGATATTTTCAACAGCTATTATTAACTTTAGGTTAGATCAGCGAACAAAGACTGGAAAATATTTGCATCCAAAATAATGCTAGCAGGCTATCATTACGATATAACACAGATCGTCGGGTCATAATTTGTAGAGACAAAAGTTGAGTATTTGAGAAATCCAAAAAACAGTAGCTTATGGTGCAGTTTGTAAGGGCCACGCTGAAAGTGCGAGAATAAAAACAGTACCGAACACCCATTATCTTTTTCAGAGAACATATAGCTCCCAAATAAAATGGACACCATTGCCAAAATTTAATTAAGAGTCCACACGTGGGTAAATATTACATTCATACGAAAAAAACATCCAGAGAAGGTAAAAGCCGGAAATAGAATCAGTGAAAGACAATATTTGCAGGTTGAAGAAAGGGCAAAGTACTCATGTAAATAGAAGAGGCAAATTATTAAAGTGTTGAAAGTGTGAACAGCCTCTAAACTTTTAAACGTGAAGGATATGTGGTGGGGAAATATTTGATGATTAACATGCCTGATATTTACAACAGAAACACTATTAATACCAAAGACACTCAAAATGAAATGACTTCAAGGAAAACTGCTGAACAGTGAACAGGAAGGGAAAGTCAAACAGATAAAGTCCTTTTTTATACAAAATGTGATGCACCTGGAGAAAATATTCGGTACAATAACATAATAGAACACCTCAACCCAGGACCAGGTACACACTAGGGACAGAAGTAACCAGCAGACAGACCTAAACTGTCAACGGACACTTCTGCTCACTTCTATGTCATATAACTACTTCGTTTATATTTAAATAAACATAAATCTATATATTTAAGTTTAGTAGTTTATTGTATCGTTAATAACTGATTTCCGGCTTTGAAGCACATACAAATTGAAGACGATTGCGCGTTTAAATGAACATACTCAAGCATTTTAAAACATGCTACGCATAAAATCGAAAATATTTGGATTGACTATTTCAAGATGGTCACCTTGTTGGATTTATTTATGAATGTAGGAGTGTGTTGCGTAGTTGTGTGCTTTGCGTTAAGTGGTCTGAATGGATATTAGTTTATGTCAATAAACAAATGACCCCACACTATAATAAGACTTCTATACTGCTGGTTAAACCGACGTTTCAAGTAAGTCAAATTTTAATCCCTGTATTTTTAAGAGCTTTACTCAATGATTTTCACCAGTTATAGACACTTGTGTGGAAATAGTTTTGTCACATGGTAATTCTAGATTAACAAAAGTGCAGAATGCTGCTTCAAAAGACAAGTCAATAATATTTTACTGGCAGTGCTTTTCATTTCTTGAGCCTGTATGTATGTTTGGCCATGCACTAAAATTATTTGATAGTTTTATATTTTAAGAGACAACAAAAGCAATAGTTGTTTAAATGTAGTTTTAATTGTCGCCATGCTGTAATGGATAAGGTGTTCGCCTAGCGACCGGGATGTCACGGGCTCGATCCACACTGTGGGGCGTTCTTTAGATCTCTTCCAAAGACACCACGGACTGATTCTAGGCCCAGGAAATGGAATCGAGAGCGTTTCAATAAGCTTTAGTCTTTCGATGTAATCGAGCTAAAATAAATAGATTTAATCTAAATGTAGTTTTCTGTTATTCTCGATCTTACTTGCTAATCAAACGATTCAATACTTCATGTCTTTTGACCAATATATCCTTCAAATGCGTATGTAAACAAAAATGTAAAGCGCCTTTGAACGCACATCTCGAGTATGAAAAGGGCGCTATATAAATGTGGTATAAAAAAATGTATACATATAATGTAAGGGGGCAGGTGATATTCGGATTTGGGAATAGCATTTTTAATGGGGCGACGTTTTCTGTTTTTTTTCTGATTGTGAACAATTATTTACCAGTAATATAACTGATTGCTTATCATTGTAATAATACTGTTAGTAGACATTTAGATTATTACACATACACTTTCAGATATAATGTACGGGGGTGGTGGAATACGGATTTTGGAAGTGCATTTTTAATGGGGGAACGTTTTCTTTATTTTCTGATTGTAATCAATTATTGAACAGTAATATAACTGATTGCTTATCATTTAAATAATACTGTTCTTAGACATTTAGATTCTTACACATATATAATAAGGTAATAAGATGATCTAAAGCATCATTTTCAAGGTTATTGTAAAGTTTTAATTAATTAAAGAAGTTTAAACAGATAACATCTCTCGTCTCAACATGTTTCTGATAAATAAAAAAATATAGTCGTTTGCGTGATGTTAATGGAACCTTCAACTTGGCGTTTGAATACCTGCAAATGGTGTTAAGAGATTTGAAATGCTGTTTGTGCTGACCAATACATGTTACAAACACAATTTTTTACACAAGCAGATAGTTATTAAAACAAGCAACACCTGTGAAAATTATCATGAATATAACTCACACTTAATGATAAGAAACCAAATACCATGCCAAACAATTATCATTGTTCCACTTGCGATATTTCGTTGTACGAAATAAAGTCAAACTATTAGCATACCGACAATAATAGAGATAAAAAATGAAAAATTGCTTAACTATCAAGATGTATATTAAAATTTTTAAGTTTCACTATGACCAGAAATCATTGTATGCATAAATCTATGTTTGTTTCAATATATGTATGTGTGTTTTGTAACGAATTTCTGCTATTCTGCGAAAGTTCAAAGTAAAAGATCGATTGTAAACCTATAAAATGCAAAATATTATTTAAATATTACTTGTAACACCCACGTTGCCATACTTGTCCTGATATTTTCATAAAAGGCAATCTATCACTTGAAATTAAGCTCTGATATCTTCCATAGTCGTATGTTTGTTGTATGGTACGCGACTGTGAACGTCCGAATATTACGCTTGTGTCTCAATATTAGGGTTTTGCTGGTATAGGGTTATTATAAACAAACCATTTCTATATAAAAAAGTAAACGTATTGTCGTATACTCTTTCCATAATTTATTTTAATAATCACGTTTCTGAACATGGCAACGAGCCTCAACTATGAGTTGTTGACATCCCGAGTAAATCTATTTCTCATTACTTGAACATGCAAAAATATTTTCAGAGGCACACTTCCCCATACTCTTAACAATGATGACAATAATCTTGCAAGACAATTGACATAAGGAGTACTGTATTTGTATGTTGGCTGTAATGTTCATCTTGATAGGAGACATCGACAGTGAAATTGTGCATATGCGATAAAATAATGGAGTAATTTTAATATATAATGCAAGCTCCTGCATTGGAATTTCGTACTTCAAATTGTGAAATTTGTTACCGTATTCAACAATTGTGAAAGCGGACTACTTTTGTGTGTCATGTATCATGCATATCCGAACGGTGCGTGCGAATTGATTTTCATTATAACGTTCTCTGGATTTTGGAAATGTACCGATTTCAAGTAAAATTGTTGTTTTAAAAATTATTTTCGATTTGTTTTTCTCGTAATGAGGTTTGTAATAAAAAGAATATCCCATGACTGTGATGTACTCGTGTATTATATTGCAAATGTTGAGTGAAATCTGCTTGCACTGGCACTGTCGACTTTGGGAATGCAACATCACGCAATCAAACCACGTGATACAACCGATCTGAACACCAGTGTCGTAGTATATTCCATGTATAAAGTTTGGAAACATGTTAACAGAGGACACCTTTGTCTTATTCCCCCCAAAATGCAATAAAACTAAATTGAATAACATATAATAAGTATTGGGTCTCATTATTGTTTGTGAGTTGTAACATTTTATCATTTGTGTATAATATATATAAACAACTATTATATTACGATATTTAAATCAAACGAATTGCATTGGCATATGAAGAAATTCGTTAACGCCAGAATAAACCTATTCTCGAGAATTCGGTTTTCGTCGCATGTTATGTTTGTCTCAAACCAGCACAATATAACAACCGTTACATCAACTCAATTCGGTGACAATATGCCTTCGATGCGCTGTTAAGCATTATTTTATGATAGAAATTATGGTGATGTTAGTGGTGTATCGAATTGATATTTAAATTTTCGGCCTTTAATTTGATCATTATAACAGTCTCTAATAAGTTTGAAGAAAAATAATCGAATCGGCCAAAATGGGCATTGTATAAATCAGTTCTGTATACAGATAATATAATCATACAGTTATTGACTAGTAGACAATTTAATATTAATATGTGATATTCACCGGTTGATTATAATATTGACATCAGCTACCGCATCGGTCAATAGCAAATGCTATTAACAAATATCCCATTATATGCTAGTCAATAACTGAAAAGTATTAAACAAATAAATATATTATCCGTTTAATTATACTTACCTGCGCATACTTAATCTAATTTCTTGCGATATAATTCAACGTTGGGTCGTCTTGCAGTCTTTCCATATGACGAACAAGAACACAGTCAGTTTTACATTTTCCCAATATTGCGGTTTACGCCTATGAAAATCGGAGGTATAATTTCACGGACAACATGTGTTGGTTGAGTAAGATACTGTTTAAAGATGTTTAGAGACTTAAATACAAGTTAAACCTCAAATTCAACGATCGCTTCATATTTTAAGTCTCATGTGAATTTAATCACCTCAGAATAACCATTCGATATGAAAAAATATATTGATGTCTTTTTTTGTGAACACATGCTTGCGAGTCAGATATTATACAAGAGACATATCGTTAAGAGGTTAAGCTTGTTTCTATATGTTGTTCATTTGTAATTATTTAAACATAAGTGGGACCTTGGCGTTTAAGCACGGGATAGAGACATAAAGCGCGCCATGTCCTTTATCGAGTTGAGGCATGTTATTTTAATTGCAATTTAAGTGATGAAGTTACGGCCGGTATTATTCGATGAATGAAAAAGTTAAAACTTGTATAATCTTTATGTTTCCAATATTAATCATAATTGTTAAATGTAACCATTGTCGGGATAATGCATCTTAATGAGTCTTAAGTTCGAAAATATATCAAGAAATTGCAATCATGTCTACAAATATTTCATTTATATTATTTGTAGACGTACTGTTTGCTATAGGAAGGAACCTTTCTTTATATTCAATTGTATACATATATTTTAATGAGTATTACTATTTCCTCACAAATATAAAAACTAAAACGAAAATTTGCGAATCTGAATTTTTTTTTTAATTTGGTCGATTTACCAAAACGTGAAAAGGCCCCTTTATACTGTCATATTTGCCAGAGGAATGTTTGGTGCATAATATTCATTCATGTCTTGACATAACTTTTGACGTAACATTTTATATTTGGTAACACTACATTTACTTATTACGTTAATATGATCTTTAATTATGCAGTTAACAGGCTTGGGTATGACTTGCTTGTATTTTCCATTCGATAAAAACTATTTGACTTTAAACGAGTTAAGATAATTCATCTTTTATTGACAATTCAATTCTCATGAAAAATGTGCTACACCTTCACTTTTTTGATTTTCGCAAACACATTCAAAAGGATAAAAGGTAATTTTATTAGACACGTTCTAGATGAGTGTGCAAGTATAATTTCAACGGCGATGTTTGTTAAGGACACTCATAATTTATTAACAAATAATTGACATATATTGATAAGTGTAACACGATAATAACATTTCGACGAAATATGTTGACTGGCAAATCTTTTAAGGCATGACGAGAAAAATGGCTGATTATTCTGCTTATATTTGCAATTGCTTTATTTCAATGTTAATAATCATAATAGTACCAAGTATGACGGGATATGCCAGTAGTGTATTTTGGCAATGTAACAATAGTTAATCAATCCAGGGATTGACAATAATCCCTTTTGTATAAGTTTTATTTATTCGTAGTCTACTAATGTTGTAAACATAATTGCATTACGTGAAGATATTGTCAAAAACATACGAGTATTGTGTCGATATCTTATCCATACAAATAGTGAAGAATGCATTTTTCTAGTTTAACACTTTTCATTAATTGCGACACAAGAATCGCCCATTTTTATGCTTGTTTCTTAGTGTCTTGCAAGGAAGCTCACATTTTAAGATGTGTTTTTATTTACTTTATTTAAAATTAAATAACATAAACGTTAATGATATGTCGTACATTTGCTATTTTATTAATTCAAACAAACATTTAAACATTCAATTTATAAATTACATAATGGGGAATCAGCTAATACATTACCCTATAGAAGAAAGGTGAAACATTCCATGTTTAATTTAAATTATACTGTAAGACTTTATACAAATCAGAAACAATATAGCGCGCTGTTAAATATTTCGTGTAACTAAATTGTATTGAGCATTAATGCACGCATCCTTTATTCATTGTATGCTCAAGTTGTGCTGTACAAGTGTAATCGCAATTTAGTCAACTATTGATCGAAATTAAGGCAATCCAAATGTTGGTCTCACATAAATAGCGCTGTTTGTTACTACACATTGACCTGCATAAATGACAACATGCATACTGTTAATATTGTTTAAATATTTTCTTATCAAGTTTATTGTACAAGACACATTTGAACTCATACGCAGACACTAGTTATCTACTCACTAAATGCAATTTAAGAAAGAAAAAAAGGTTTTAGCTTATTCAAATACATGCTATGTTATCAACACATTATTTATATATCGTTCGCATTCAGCATCAAGTCTTTTAAATTGTGTGTTACATAAGCATCTCAGACACGAGGAGTTAATGTTTTTGTTGCTTTGTGTTTTAGAAGTTAAGTCTAGACGAGTATTAGTAGAGAGCGCTTTTAAAGAAGAAATCCAATGATTTCCATAAAGACGGACGGCTCTTGTAATACGAACTTGTTGCCTAATTTTTTTATATTCACAACAGCTTTAAACATGGACACCCACTTTTTTATAACAACGAAGTCAGTTACTGAAAAATGTTTAGGTAATCTGCATTTCTAAATACGTGTCACGAATTCTTATAGTTCGAAAAAGAGTTATATTTGGCATACCATTTGCTTTATTAAACAAATATTTAGTACCATTCGATGTATAGTAAAATACGTGTGGCAAGCTTCCCGATACATCTAGCTAAATGCGTACCTTGCAATAAATGCGAACGTGTTATTGCAAATATAAAATTTCTACAATTACAGTCTGAAACCTGAAATGTGTACAAATCCTAAAATAAAACGTCTAATAACAATAATATCGAAACTTCTGCTGATTCATGCGCTAAAAATTAACAAGGTATAACAATACCAATTTATATATTTTTTGTTTTTGCTAGTGTACAAACAAAGTTCAAGAAAAAATAAATAAAACGGTATATGTCTTTTGATATGCAACTTCAGATCTGTTTGTGAATATTGTTATATTGTTGCAATTACACGGTTATTGAATTATTGTACAATACTTACAAATGTTTTATTATCTAGATGTTGCCCTTTTGGCATACATGACACTCTCAGAAAATTATATACCATTGGCAAATATGAACAGCTTGCAAATAAATTGAAGTAAATGCGCTAAATATTGAAATAACATTCGAAAAACCAAAGAGCTAATCATCTGTATTTCGTTTCAGATATGGAAATTTCAATGACGACTTCAATGTCTATGACCTGTCATAATTAGTTTCGCCATTTCTAAATTAACATTTTCTTCCAAAATGCAGTTCGCTATTGTTGTGTCGGTGACAAAAAGGCTCCTCGATTAGGACAATTACTCTCATTATAACTGTGTGTCGTATAAATATCGTTGAAGACATATAACGCTCCTTGACATTTAAGAGAAGGTTTACGGCTATGTGTTTACCCAATCGCATAATATATTTTACTTATTTGACCGATTTATTAACTATTCTGGACCAAGTTGCTTAACGAATTTATTTTCAAACTAGTTTTCATATTTTATTTTAAGTAGTATTTTATTTTTGTAAATTATATCTAAAATGTTGGAGAGTGCGTGAATATAATAAGAGTGACATTATAAACACATTCTGTTTTATCAAGTTAAGTGTGTATTGCATGATTGTTCTATTTGTATTTGATTTATGTTTGAAAGTATTGTATGAACTGATTTTGGTAAACAATTATTATGTAAGAGTGAGCTTGAACACTATTTTGGTAGTTTTTGTTATTTCGTATTTTCAGGTTTTTGGGATAAATTTTGCAAATGGTATATGCATTAAATGAGACCCAAAACTCTTTGTATCAAACATAGAACCTGCACTTTTCTATTTATGTAAACATGTGATGTTTAAGGATTTCTCCGCGACATGCATTGCTTCCCAGATAAACCATACTCATGTATTACCAGTGACACTTCTTATTCTCTAAACACAGGATTGTAACATTTGATAAAGCTGAAGCGACAACAAGTTAAACGTAAACCTTTAGAGAAACGTAATTCAAACCAGAATGGCACTAGACAAAACAGATATATAAGAAGGCACTGACAGACAAGCGAATATTATGAATTAAATAAAATAACATAAAATCAAAGAACATGTTGGGAGATAATAGAAAAATGCACATTTTTGATTACAACTAACATATGATTCTATGAAAAAGAAACAGGCCTTCAAATAAGGAAAATACAACTTAACGAAGTAAATGCAGACATGTGCACACAAATCGCCATACGATCATTTACCTTTAAGTCATGAATAAAAAAGGCGATAAAGATATGTTTCACAGAAGTTAAAATAAGTGCGTACTTTGCAAAAATTACAGACGAAATGAACACATAGTTCTGTACCGTAACTAACAAAGCATTATACTGTGCAATTGCACCATCTTCACAACTAAATAAGTTTTTTTTATGAACCGATTGAGTGCCTTAATAATAATTACATATTCAAATGCTACAAAAGTGCTAGAATGTTCTCAAAAACATTTTTAACAAATGCTTTTAATTTTAAGACAGATAAGTCAACACGGTCTGTGAAATATTTGCTAACAAACTAATACTAGGCGGCAATCATTACGATATGACACAGAGGAACATCCAGAAAACAGTTATTTATGATAACATATATCTGGGCCACGCTGCAAGTGTGAGAATAGAAACAGTACTAGCCATCCGTTGTCGTGTTCAGAGAAAATTATGCCCCAAAATAATATGGGCAGCATTCCCAACATTTAATTCACACCCCAAAAATGAGGAAATATTACATCCATAAAAAAGCATCGATCAGAAGGAACAAGTCGGAATCCAGATCAGTGAAAAAGAACATTTGTAACGTTATCAAAACACAAAGTAACACATATTAATACAAGAGGCAACGGATGTGTTGAAAGATTAAAAATCCTCATAACTTTGAAATGTGATAGTAATGCCGCGGAGATACATTTTATGAAAAACAGGGCCAGGTGGCATTGTTCCTTAAAAGTATGGAATCGGTTTTTTGTCAATTCTGCGATGGTACGTTTTTCGGTTAGCAACTAATACAACGGTTAATGATAAGACAGTAAGTTTTGTAAGGTTAATTAAATATTATAAAATATTTTTGCTCTTTAAACATTAAAACAACATTTTCAAAATTCATTTTTCGATGTAAGATGATTTGAAAAACATACTCAGAAATGGAATAATTTTGTAATTTAATTCTGTTTTCTTAAATTTGAGGAAAAAAAAGAAGGTAAATATGTAAATATATCTACTTCATATGCTTTTCTACTTGTATACGTTTGTGTCCTTTATTGTTCAAAACATACCACCTTTTTCATTTTCATTATCATTTTCGTTTTCATGTATTCCAAATGTATATATATATATATATATATATATATATATATATATATATATATATATATATATATATATATATATATATATGTGTGTGTACTTTTTTCTGTGTTAAATGATTGTGTGTGCATATATTATGTAATGAATGAAGTACTAAAAACGGAAAAAAGATGATTTGATGAGTAGACGATAAATAAACAAATCAGCACACATCTTGCACGACAGTATTATATATAATATTATATTTACGTTTTGCTACGTAATAAATACAAGTTTATTACCTCATTTATGAGGCACAATTTTGCTTTCTGATTTTTTTTTAGTTTACATTTTACTGTACATATATATATAAATTAAAATATATAATATTGAATATATAGTTAAAAACTTATCATATAAAGCACGTTTATTTTAACCATGTGATGGCAAAGGTTGGCAAATATAAAAATTGAGCAACAAACCTGAAGCTCTTTAATTAAATATTGTTGACTCACGAGCACTTCCTATGGAATATAATCTTTTTGTGGTATAAGCGACAACTCGTACTCACACAGTTTCTTTAAATTTACATTTTGAGGATAAAATCATGTGTTATACACATGTTGATGCATCTGAGGAAAATGTTCGGTACAATAAAACAATAGAAAACATCACGTCGAGACCAGGTTAAACAAGTCAAACTTGTGGAAAGCAAACAGATCTAAACTGTAAATGAAAACTACCGATCCGTACTTTTCATAGGGTCATCTGTGGCTTTTGTTATTTCGTTTGTACTCAGGTTAATATATAGCCATTTGTGGCTTTTGCTATTTTGCGATTTCGTTCATATTTAAAATAACATAAATTGATATATTTTGGTTGAGTAGTTTGTGATATAGTGAATAACTGTTGTCTGGCTTTGATGAACATACAAATTGACGACGATTACGTTTAAATGAATATTTTCACGGATCTTCAAATATGCTTCACATAACACGTGTAAAATCGCTTTTCTTTGCTTTGACTTTTTCCAAGTGGTCACCTAGTTCGATTTATTTATCTGTGTAGAGGTTTGCATTGCGTCTGGTGGTCAAGTGATGAATCGCATTCCTCGAGATTAGTTTTTTCTGTAAATAATTAAACTAATTAATATTTATTAATCCCTTAAAGGGTTATCACTTTAAAGGGTTTACATAATGACTTTCATCAGTAATGGAAACTAGGGTTGAAATAGTTGTGTTTCATGGTAATTCTAGGATAACAAAAGTGCAGGAAGCTGCTGAAAAACGGACAAGCCAGACAGCTAGACCAGTAATTAACATTTTCTTATGTATCGCTAATTCCAAAGAATTCCCTATTTTAACCAGAAGTAATTAAGATACAAAAACGACATTTTGTAAGTGTAAATAAAAAAACACAGATAAGCATACGTTTATGTTGACTAGTCCCGAGAGGAAAGAGGGTGTTGGGGGTTTGGGCAAAAAGAAAACAAAAGAACATCTTGCTATTTCACCGTATATGTTTTATTCATTCCCCATTACTTAAGTGGCCGATTAACGTTATACTGCGGAAAATCGGGTTCATTCTACTTGTGAATCGATCAAATTAATTAATTACATTTATCTTAACATATAGTTGTGTTCGTGTTTCAAACGTGGATATAGTCGCCTTCCAGCTGAACTGTGTTTTTCGTTGCAATTAACTGTTTATTTCGGATGAATAAATCAATAACTGTTTAAAGATACCGGTATTAACTGTTGCACATTGATGCATTTTTCAAATGATGTATGGCCATTAAATTACCATTAAATTCAAAGGAAGCATATGACTTTAATGTAGTAGTATGTATATTAACGCATTATCAGAAGCATGATGTATATAACTAAAATCGACGTTGAAATGATGGTATAGAAAGTACGCATAATTGCAAGAACGAAACAGGTAAATTATTGAAACGGTTTATGAAGATTATTGACGCGCTAAATAAGTCCCCTTACTCCGTTGAACGCACTCAAAGACGCCTGCCTTTGAACGTTGTTTAGTTAAATTTAAGAACAGATGTTACTTTAGCATATATATTGAAATGATGAACCCATGTGTTGTTTAGTGTTTCTCTGTGTGTTTGTACAAACGTTGACATATGATCCGAATAGCAATTTCTTATGAAGTTTGGTTTGTCTTATACCGAATACTGTCTGCAAGTAACAGGGATGATGGTATGTTTTGTAACGTCGTTTCATTGATGATTTCTCCTTCAAAAGGGAATGTCCATTACGCCATAAATATTGATTATCTGAATAATGCGGCATTCAGATACATATATAGATCAACTACGGAATAAAACCAAATAAAACATAAAACATAACTATAAACAATGATTGTGTAACTTAGTTTTATAACATTGATGGCCTATATTTATCGATTAGGTTCAATTCAATTTAAATCGAATGTATTAGATACTCAAGCCCTTAATTAGTATAAATAGTGTATCGTTCATTCGGCTTATTGTTTTTTCAGATTTGGTTACAAATTTAATATCTTGACGTATGTGTTGATGCTTTCGTTGCGCATGTACAAATGCCCTACCTTAAAGTTGTTGACAGACACATGACGCACATTGCACCTACATTCACTTGATATTAAAAATCATTCGTGAAGATGACATATTTTAAATAAGTTTAAACGAAGTAATTCTGTCATATATGCGTTAGTTTCGTCAATAAGTATACCATAATATGACATATAATAAATGGAATAATCTCGTAACGTTGTTTAACGCTACTTCTTCCATTATCCTACCATCGAATTAAAATCTACAGTAACTTCAGATGTAAGTTACGTTAGTGAGAAGCGCTCAACTGTTTCTCTGGATTGTATTGTTGTCTTACAATAACATTGATATCACATTAAAGATACTTCTTTTAAAAACGAAAAACTTAAATTGCAACTTGGACTTGCATTTAGCATGTCACATGACAAGATAGATATATTTATTACGTGTAGTGTTGCCCTGTATACAAAATAAATCATGATCGAAGACAAAAAACACATATTATACGAATTGGTTTTAATATAATGCAGCACTGAAGTGTTATTCTTATACTCTAACGTAAATACAACACATTTACTTCTTGTAATATTTTAAGCATCAAAAGATTAAATGCTCCTAAAATGTATGTTTATTAAACAAAACTATCAAAAATCCATGTCAATAAATAGAATAAGATTCGTCTACAAATGTTCGGAATGTTAAGTTTAATTGACTAAACGAATATATGATTACATCTAGTTTGGCGCGTGTTTAAGTACCAACTCATTACGTGCGTCCCTGTAATTTTGCGCAATGCAATTATTGAAATATACGTGAGGAATGGTTGCTGT
Source organism: Dreissena polymorpha (assembly GCF_020536995.1). NCBI lineage: Eukaryota > Metazoa > Mollusca > Bivalvia > Myida > Dreissenidae > Dreissena > Dreissena polymorpha. The sequence continues at coordinate 47,828,940 of NC_068366.1, read as the reverse complement.
TAACTTGAAAGTTTCCAATATCGTTGCGTATTATGTTGCTGTAAATCAATATTTACAGAAATCAAATATTAAAATGTTTCAATGTTGGTGACGTTAGTAGGCATATCCATTTGCCTTACTGATGATTACAGAGCAAACAGCTGGAAGTAAGTGTGAATTGAACTTTTATAAATAAGTCAATGTTCGGCATTTCAATCTGCGGTAATGTCCTTACATTTTGTATTATTTACGCAATCACGTGTTACAGAAAAAATACGCACAAACATAAATTTGGCATTTTAAACATTGGCGATAAAATATTTGACAAATATACCGTACAAAAATGACAATGTGATTCATTGAAACACCTGAAAAAAGTATAATGTGTGATGTGTGTAGTATAAACGAACAATTAAATGTTTTTCACAATAAAACATATTCTTCAATCCTCTGTACATGATAAAACACATCGATATGCACATGTAAACGAGACTTAAGTATTTATTTTTTAATTGTATACCAGAAAAACTATGCTCTGCCTTGACAATATAAAACGAAGAGCAAGGATGAAATAAGTAATTCTATATTTCGTTTTTGATCGATACGAAAGGTAATATTAAAAAAATCATGTTTATAAAGCCACACCTTCAAAATCATTGAAAATAATATCTTGGCGCTTGGCGAACTTATTTGAAATACTAATTGAGGAAGGTAGTTGTAATGAAGTTATAAAAAGTGTATTGTCGCACAGTAAATGGGATGAATGACGTCGACGTTTTCTTCGCCTTTTTAGGCTCTGTCCGTCGCAATCGATGCATCGCTGATGTAAATAACTCTATTGCCGGTACATGTCTGAATGAACTGGTGTTCACACAATTTTTATATATTGCCTCTGCTTTGAATTTCTTTTAAAGAAATGAATATTCGCTTCGTCAGTTGTCGATTTATAAGTGAACATATAGCAAAGTCAAACGATATCTAAATAAGAGGAGTACGGGTTGCACAACCCATCAAATCGATTTCTAGTTGTGTTGTTCTATCGTTGTGGCATGGAACATTGTAAATGTTTAAACAGGAAGTAGGCCATGTGAGCTTCGGGTAGCTTTTTATACCAAGTCAAGTGAAGTCAATTTTATTGGTAAAAGAATAAGTGCATGCCAAACAGCATACATAATACATGTAATGGCGGTGTGATTAAATGTTTATTCAATAAGGTGGTGAACAGTATAGCAATATATAATGGCCATGCAATAATAGGTAATGGTTGTGTGCATGTTGACCACAATATCATATGCAAATTGTAACCATCTAGTAGACAATTGTATTCGTTTTGTGTTTTGTGTTATATTTGATTATTTTCATATTAGCTTAAACAAATGCGATTGAAAATTTGTTTTTTATACAAATTTATGCTTATGGTCGTTTACTTTAATTAAACGTCATGGCATTGCATTATAACCTATTGTTAGACCTGTGGAGCCTTTTATAATCGTTAATGTCCTGAGAGTCATATCAGGTTTCATATTCCGCAAATATGACATTCAATTTTATTGAGAGAACAGTGTTCTCTCAGCTTCTAACATCACTTGGACAGTGCTTTTCATTTATTTGATAGTTTTATATTGTAAGAGGCAATAAAAGCTAAAGTTGTTAAAATGCAGTTTTCTGTTATTATCGATCTGACTTTGACTTGATTTTGAAGATACTCAATTCTACATGTCTTATGTCAAAACATATCCTTCAAATTCGTATGTATATATATATATATATATTGTAGTGCATACGCAATGACGCAACGTTTTTTGAATTGTTTTATCATATTGTTTTCAATGTTTCAACAGTAATATAACTGATTCCCTATCATTGCAATACTACTGTTATGAAAACCGGAACAGTGAATTAAGGCAATTAGATTCTTACACATACTCCTTAATGTATTCAGATGTTCTACAGCAATATTTTATGTAACATGGTTATCATATAAATTCATTGAATTAAAGAAGTTTGTATAATGAAACAGAGAAATAACATATCTTGTCTGAAAATGTTCTGATGCATGTGAAAAACATAGTATCCCTTTCCACAGTATCCTGGTTGTAAAGATACCTTCAACTGAGCGTATTAACGACATAGATATACGCGATATTTTAAATGTACATTCTTCTTGCTGTTTTCATGTATAATGATAAGACTATTTGGAAGTAAAGTTTGTGCAAAATAGATCATGCTCTGTCTATATAGGAATGCCCATCTCAAAATCTATTAGCCCCTGTCAAGAAAATATCGGGTAGCGAGTTCCTTTGATATAACATAACTATGTGTGGGAACGTTAAGAATGTACCGTAGTAAACTATGATCCGTCATGATGGGCATAACATGCAACCTAACGGAATGCCTTTTGAAATGCCTTTTGAAATGCCTTCTTAGTAAAAAACGATATGATTCTTGTAAATACAATCGGAATAACGGAATCGTATTGTACATAGCATACATCTTGTTATACTTATACGTTATGTGGACAGATCATATAACCAAACAGTTATTGACTAGTATATCATACGATATTATGTGATATCGGTCAATAGAAAATGCTACCAACAAATATCCTATTATAAATTATGCTTGTCAATAACTAAAAAGTATTTTTCCAATACACATATATTTCGTTTAAGAATCTATACCTGCGAATACTTGTTTTAATTTATTGCGATATAATTAAACGTTGGGATGTCTTTCATTTTTTTTTTCTGAAGAAGAACAACACAGACAGTTTTATATTTTCCTAATAATGCGTTTTACGCATATGAAAATCTGAGGTATCATTTCAAAAACAATATGTATATTATTGCATAAGATGTTGTTTGCAGATGTTCAAAGGCTTGATACGAAGTATTGTATTGATGTCAGTTTTTGGTGGACATATGATTCGGAGTAAGTTATTTTTCAAGATGCCTGTCGGTAAGACGTTTAGATCGTTTCCATAGGTTGTTCATTTTTTAACTATTTCAACATAAGTGTGACCTTGACTTACAAGCACGGGATACAGACATAACGCGCACCATGTCCTTGAACGAGTGGGGAATGTTATTTTAATTGCCGATAAGGTGACGACGTTAAGGCCTGTATTGTACTCAAATGTCATTAATTTATTATAAAATCTTCGATAAAGGACACACATGAAAATTGCATAAGCTTTATGTTTGCTATATTTAATAATTAATCTTGAGTGTAACCTTGACCTCTGGGTAAGAGGTACAGGTTGCGACACGCTTGCTCTACCCTGTAAACATGTGCTTGGTACATGACGACGATACTTTATAATCTTCATCAATACAAGTTCTGACGGACAGACGCCTGAACGCGGCCACAGAGTTTAAGCGAGCAGGCAACTTTAATGGGATAACTGCAATCAAAACAAAAGACTGTTAATTGCTTTATAATGCATATAAAACGAGCAAAATGACTTATCACTAAAATTATTTCTGACGTCGCCCTAGTATATTATCCGTGTTGTTTCAATAGTAAAGCAATATTATACAAACTGTTGAAGACGTCTGTAACAACACTCAGGATCATGCATCGGATGTGGAGATAATTTTTATATATATATTCTATACATATGTTTGAATGACTCATGCTTATCGATAACCCCTTTGCTCTTATTTGATGACGATTGTATTGAAATATTTCATTACAACGGATTTAATTGTTATTTTTAATTATATATTTTACATCGAATTTACAAATATGGTTCATTAAGGTTCGCTATACTTTACGATATAAGTATTATTATCAGTTAATTTCAAGGTTCATGCTAGGAAATACACTTAATTAAACCTCGCAATTTTCCATAGATGTATAATTTTATTATCAAGTTACATCATGACAGGAACTTTATTATGCTTGCGTCGTCTTCAACAAATTTAAAAAATGTCATTTACAGGTTGTATTAACGTTAAACTAGTTAACATAATGCATTTTTAGGAAAATGTCTAACAACTACACTTATTTGATTTCCGCAAACACTTTTTAAAATGACAGAGGGTTATTTAACAGACACTTTCTAGATAATTATTTCAATGTTGATGATCATACTAGGACCATGTGCAACTGGATATGCCAGTAATTCATGTTGGTAAATCAAGAGATTGACAATTATCTTTTTTTAATTTATCTTATTTATTCAATGTGTACTAATATTTTATACAGAATTTCATTACGTGAAAATATGACCAAACAATATGAGCATTGTATAGCTAACTTAAATATAGAATGGTTAAGGATGCATGTTCTAGTCTGATACTTTTTATTAAATGCAACATAATGATAAATGAATCGCTAATTGTAAGCTTTCTTTTTTGCGTCTTGAGAAGAAACTCACAATTTTAATGATATTTTTATTTGACTTTAATCCAAATTTTCAAATAAAATAAACGTTATTTATATGAAGTAAGTTTGCTGTTTCATTAATTAAAACGAAGTTGTATACATTCATAGTGGAGAATCATTTTATGCATCATATACTACATCATATAATACATTTAATACCCTTATGAAAAAAGCTGACAATTTATATTTTCGGTTTAAATAAAACAGTTCAATCTATATACAAATCATAACCAATATAGAACGCTGTTATATAGTTCACGTTACTAAATTGAATGTAGCATTTATGCATGCATTCTTTAATCATTATATACATTTAAACGGTGGAACAAATGCTGTTAACGCTAAAGTTGTGGTATAATCGCGATTAAGTCAATAAACAAACGCATCTTTGACAATCCAAATGTTGGTCTGACATAGTGTGACGTTTTGCTACACATTGATCTGTATACATGTCAACAAATATATTGTCGATAATGTTTAAATATTCATATTAAGTGTATTGCACTACACAATTTTTAACTCAAGCGCAGACATTAGTTATATGATTTTCACGCATTAAAATATCTATTCACAAAATGCAATTTAAATAAATAAACAAAGGTTTAGCTTATACAAGTTCATGTTATGTTATCAATACAGTATTCATATATCATTCGCATGCAGCATGCAGTCTGTAATATTTTATTTTGTAATAGCATCAAGAAAATTAGAATTGCTAATATATTGTGGCTGCTTTCATACTCAGTAAAGCGCAGTTCGGTATGTTTAATGGCGAAAACCATCTTTATCTGTCATAAATATAGTTTATATGCTTTTTTCACCGTGCTTTAAAACACGGGGTGATAATGACCTTGTTACTTTGTGTTCAATAACATATGTCAAGACGAGTATTAATCGAGAGCACTTTTCAAGAAAAAAAAGGTTACCATAGAGGCAGACGTATCATACAATAACTTGTTTCATAACGTTTTAAGAAACACAATACTAATGAACATGGATAACACATTTTTTATTACAATGCTGTCATTTACTGAAAAAGTCAAGGTTATCTGTAACACTAACTACGTTTAATTAATTCGTATAGTTTGAAAACAGTAACATTTGGTTTAGCATTTGCTTTATTAAAAACATCTAGTTATTTTCTCTATATCGTAACATACGTGTTACAATTTAGGCAATATATCAACATACTTGTCTATCTTGCGATAAATGCAAAGAAGTAGATCTAAGCGCAAATATAAAGTTTCTTTAATTACAGTCGAAAACCAAAAATGCGCACAAATCCTAAAATAACACTTCTAATAATAATTATATAAAAACTAATGCTAATGCATGCGCTAAAAAACACAAGGTATCATACTCCCTACTTATATAATTTTGGTTAAGCTAGTGTACTTCCTGGGTCGATTGTGAACAATTTTCAGGAAAAATTAACTACCAACTGTTTTTGCCCTTGATTTTTATTTCCAAATTGTGTTTGTGAATATAGTTTTATTGTTACAATAACATTGTTTTGGAATTATTGCGCAAAACTTACCAATATTGTATTCTCTAGATGTTGTAATTTTGGCATACATTACACTCTAAGAAACGAAAAAAATCAACATTTGTTTTCGTATTGTTTGCCTTACAGAGCAAACTGTCTACAATTTATTATCGTAGTGATATGTTTTGCAGTGTTATGTCTACTCTAAATCCTCGTTATTTAGACAAAGACCACCCTGCCATATTGTGCATATCAATTATTTGGTAGTAATGCGACATGTCGTTGAAATCCTAAGGCCAGAAACAGCCTTCCTACGATAAATATATGTGTTGATATTACAAAAATAAATTAATTTTATTCGGAAACATCAAGGTGTGTTCGGTCGGTGTTCAATGTTCATACAAAAGTTGCTATAATATGCAGGCAACATCATTTATTAAAGTTTTATTATCAGAAAGAATAAGTCAAATGTTTTTGTTTTGTGAAATTGTCAGTATTTAGTCTTCCTACCACGTTAACTATGATTCTTATAACTACTTCGTTTTTTACAAAGAGGAAATTATATTAATGAATATATATTTATTGGTACTAAATATGATATATATGGACTATTTTTTAAAGAGTTTTAATGTTTATTTCGGATTTTTTATCGATCAAAAGCCCTTTACGTTACTGACACCAGTGTTTTTGCCAACCAGTCAGGGCGCATGCGCGGAAAATCCCGAATGTAAACAATAACATTCATTTGGTCTATAGGTTTATGTATCTGGTTTTAATTAATTGTGTATTTCATTAATTTTGTATTTTTATTATTTATTTTTGAAAGTATTGTATGAACTGATTTTGTAAAATAAATTATAATGTAAGAGTAAGCTTGACACTTGTTTTGTTGTAAAATTGATTTCGTATTATCAGATTTTTGGAATAAAGCTAGCACATGACTTCTGATAGATAAATTAAGATTCTCAGTTAACGATCTTTATGCTTTCTTGTTCGTCGAACAGTCTCTGGGATTACAAACATAACTTAAAACATGTTTTCCTCGGCCAATAGGGAATTTCCAAAGAAATTCATGTACGAGTTTGAAACGTGGAAGTCGTGGTGAGTGTTCGTTGTTTGATGTTTTGCTTATTTACGGGTTGAATTCCAAAAAATATACCAACATTATAACCAAAATAGATTCCTTACTTTTAAGGAACCATATGTCACTTGATCCCTTACGGGATACTTTAGAAAGAGCAAAATCAGAAAAATACATTATAAGAACCGTTTGACTTTCTCTCCTTGTTCAGCAGTTTTCTGTTGAATCATTTCACTTAAAATGTCGTTGGTGTTAATATTGTTACTATTTTCATATTTGTTTGCCATGTTTCTCATATTAAGGTGTTTCTGCACGACATAACCTTCACGTTTCAAAGTTATGAGGTTTTTCAAATTGTCAACACATCCGTTTCTTCTTGTACTAATATGTGTTATTTTGATGTTTGTTCAGGTTGCAAGTGTTCCTTTTTATTGATCTTGGCTTTTACCTTTTAATTGATATATTTTATAGTTGATGTTATATTTCATCATTTGTTGGGTGTTAAATAAATGTTGGGAATGTGTAATATTTTATTTGGGAGAACTGAAAACGACAACGGATGGTTGATACTGTTTCCAATTTTACACTTGCAGCGTGGTCCAGATATATTGTAACATTAGTAACTGTTTTTTCTGGATGTCTCATGTAATCTTCTTGTCTCTCAACAAATTATGACCAAATGATCTGTATTATATCGTAATGATTGCCTCCTAACATTGTTTTGTAGACATTTCTGCAATGTCTGCAATGGTTACCTGGCATAAAGGTAATAACATATGTTGAACATGTTCTTGAGAATATGCTGAACACTTGTGTAGCAATGACAAATGCAATGTCTTCTCCTGCTAGTATTCAGGCTCTCAATCGGTTCATACGAACTTATTAAGTTGTGAAGATGGTGCTTTTCTTGCACAGTAGTATTTAATTTTTAATAACGGTACAGAACCATGTATGTATTTCGTCTAAACTTTGAGCGAATTTATCACTTATTTGACCTGCAGTTACAATATATCTGTGTTTACCTTTTTCATGGCCTACAGTTGAATGATCGGGTGGCAATTCATGTACACATTTCTACATTTACTTAATGCAAGGGGTTATTTTATGAAATATGCATGGTCGATGATAAATTGTATTTTCTTAATTTGAATGCTTGTTTCTTTGTTCATAGCATCATCTGTAACTTGTAATCCAATATATGCATTCTTTTATAAAAGTCGATCAGTTGGCTTTCCTCCCATTACTTTTTTGATTGTATGCTATTGTGTTTGATTAATTTTTTTCGCTTATCTTTCAGTGTCTTGTTATATGTCTGTTATATCAAGTGTCATTATTTTCTGAATTAGGCTCCTCTATAAAATTTCGTTCAACTTGTTCTCGCTTCAGCTTCATCAAATATTACAATTTTGTGTTAAGAGATTAGAACTGTCACTTGTAATATATATGTATGTTTTATCAGGGAAATAATTCATGTGGCTGAGAAATCCTTAAACATCACATGTTTTCATGAATACCGCCAAGTGCAGGCTAATTTGTATTCAACTAATTTTGGGTTTCATTTAATGCAACTTGTATGTCCATATTAATGTATCAGTTGATCAATGCATTTAACAAGCTTGGGGTCAAACGTTTGAACTCTGAAATAATATGCGCAGCACAATTCTTCTCTTGTTACACACCAGTAAGTTGCACGATATAGCAAATCGACTATTAAGGGCATATAGTATGTAATACTGAAGCATCGTATTTCGGTATACAGTTAATAAAAAGAATACATGTATTCCATGTTTACGTATCACATTAAACCTAATAGTTGTAATAACGCATTCCAATTCATGATACTTTGAATGTTCATGGATTCGTTTTGGGAGTTTAGAAAACTAAAGAAATCGTAGACATATAATACTTGCATTTTCTGCAGTTTCAACAATACCTTAACTCTAAGACAATGTTCCACGTTGAAATGTGATATTTGCAATCATTTAAAAAATAATAATTCAGACATAGAGGTATGCTGATCTAATGATCAACATCCCGGACACTGTATTCACATCTGATAAGGCCTTTGAAGGCTAAGACTTAACAGATACGTCATTGATGTTGTGCAATAGCACAATTCCATACAAAGTATACAGGTACCAAAAAAGGTTATCGGTGAGCATGCGCCATTAAAACATATGAATAGAATTGAATATAAATAAAATAAACAAGGTTCCTGTCCAAAGCAAATAGTACGTCTACAAATAATATACAATAAATATTTAAAGAAATTATTGAAGTATTCTTGATATATATTTTAAAGCGAGATTATACGACTTTGTCAAATATTTATTAATTTATATAAAATGTGTGAAAAACTTATTTAACATATATTTCAATATATATTAAAATAAAAGTGAACAAGAACATGTGTCGAAAAGTGCAGAATAATAGCATAATTCTGAAATCGAAAATGTTTGTACAGTCGAATTAGCCAGCATGTAAATCATGCATGTACGATGGGAATCTATATTTAGTTTTACGGTTCATTTTAAATTCCTGCAACGATATCTATTCATACGGCACACGAACACTAACTAAAAAGACGAATGCTTCGGTTATTGTAGGAAAATATGTACGAACTATCTTCGTCACAATCGGCTCGGGGCGCTTATTTGTCTTTGCAGCATTTTATGAAAATCATCTTTAATGTAAATTTTTTGTTGCATATTTTGTGTTATTGTAACATGTTTTAACATTATATAACAATTTAACACATGTAAAAAATCGTATAATCTCGCTTTAAGACTGATTATATCATGAATATGATAAATTAACATTACATTCGATGCATTATTCCGACAATAGTTACATTTAAAATTATGATTAAATATTTGAAACATAAAGCTTATACAATTTTTACTTTTTCATTTATCGGAGATTTTTCAGTAAAGTTACTACCTTTGAGTATAACACAGGCCGTCACTTCATCACTTAAACTGCAATTAAAATAGCATGCCTCAACTTGTTCAGGGGCATGGTGCGCGTTATGTCTGTATCCCGTGATTAAAAGGCAACGTTACACTTATTTTTAAATAATTACAAAATGATAAAAATATGAAAACAAGCTTAACCTCTTAACGATATGTCTCTTGTATAATATCTGACTCGCAAGCATGTGTTCACAAAAAAGACATCAATACAATACTTCATATCAAATTGTTATTCCGAGGTAATTAAATTCACATGAGACTTAAAATATGTAGCGATCGTTGAATTATAGGATTCACTTGTATTTTTAGTCTATGAACATCTTCAAACAGTATCTTACCCTAGCTTTCACATATTGTCCGTGAAATGATACCTCCGATTTTAATAGGCGTAAAACGCAATATTGGGAAAATGTAAAACTGTTTGTGTTTTTTTTTTCGTCAGATGAAAAGAATACAAGACGACCCAACGTTGACTTATATCGCAAGAAATTAGATAAAGTATACTCAGGTATATATATTTAAACGGATAACATATTTATTGGATTAATACTTTCCAGGTATTGACCAGACTATAATGGGATATTTGTTGATAGCACGTGCAATTAAACGCGGCGGTAGCTGATGTCAATAATCTCCCTGTGAATATCACATAGTATTAAACGGTCTACTAGTCAAAAACTGTTTGATTACATCATCTACTTACAGAGAATGACCTGATTTATACAATGTCCATTTTTCCGATTCGATTTGTTTTAACTTTTTTAGAAAATTTTACAATAATCAAATTAAAGGCCGACAATTAAAATATCAATTCGATACACCACTTACATCCCAATAATTTCTATTTTTAAAATATTGCTTACCAGCGCATCGACGGCATATTGTCACCGAATTGAGTTGAGGTAACGATTGTTTATTGTGTGGTGCTAGTTTGAGACAAACATATCTTGCGACGTAAGTTAACAAATGTTTTCATTGGCAAATGTAAGTGGTTTGATTTAAACAAGGTAACATAACAGTAGTTATAATATATCATAGATATTACTGATGGTATAATGTTATAACTCACTAAAAATTATGGGATCCAATACGTATTATATGTTATACAATAGTGTTATATTGCGTTGTTTGGGGAATAAGATAGAGGTGTCCTCTGTGAACATTTTTCTAATCTTAATATATGGAATACAGCGCGACACTGGTGTTCAGATCGGTTGTATCACACGTGTTGATTACGTGACGTTGCTTTCAAAGAGTCGACAGTTCGAATGCAAGCAGATTTCACTCAACATTTGCCATACAATACACGAGTACATCACAGTCATTGGTTTTTTGTTTTTCTTCATACCTCATTTCGAGAAAAACAAAAAAAAAATATTGTTGAAAACAACAATTTTATTTGAAATCGGTACATTTACACAATCCAGAGAGCGTTATACTTAAAAAACGATTCGTACGCACTGTTCATATTCATGATACATTACACACAAAAGCTGTCCGCTTTTACAACGGTTGAATACGGAAACAGATTTCACAATTTGAAGTACGAAATTCCAATGCAGGAGCTAGCAGTTTATTTTAAAATTACTGCATTTTTTATATCGCATATACACATTTTGATTGTCGATGTCTTATATCAACAAAAACATTACGGCAAAGATACAAATACAGTACTCGTAAAATAAATTTTCTTGCAAGATCATTTTCACCATTGACCAGATTATGGTGTAGAGTGACTCTGAAAAATATCTTTGCAAGTTTAAGTAATGAAAAAATAGATACAATCGGGATGTCTTGAGCTCATAGTTGAAGCTCGTTGCTATTTTAAGAGTCGTGATTATTAAAATAAATTATAGAAAGAGTATTAATCTAATAACAATAGTGAACATTACGTTTACTTTTCATATAGAAAGTGTTAATTATTAAATAATACCAGCCCTATGACAGCAAAACCCTAATGTTGAGACACCAGCGTTATATTCGGACTTGCAGAGTCACATACCATAAAATCAAAGTACTGACAGTACTGGTGTGACGATGCTTTTGAAGAAGATGGATATAAAAGCATCAATTTAAGTTTATCTACATCACCACAATTGTGTATGTGGGTACGAAAATTGTGAGTACGAAAATCAATTGGGTACGAACAATTTTGGGTACGAAAAAAACTTGGGGGTACGGGGAAGTAGTACCCGTAAGGAACTTGACCCATTCAGCGAAACTGGGAGGCGGGTTACGTTCTGGATCAAATATAACAAGAAATATCTTTAAAAAAGATATTCGACGTGTATTTTCTGTACCACTTATCTTAAAAAACGTTCTGTTACAGTAAACGTTTGTGGGTTATAACATTACGTTACGTAGAAGATATATTCAAAACTTGACATGCTCTTTAATTACACCATGCTCTTTAATTTCACATGTATATCATACCAAACTTTATATTTCGTTGTTTCCTTTCTTAAGTTAATGATGGTATGTGTACGGGCGTGATTTCACATGCCCATGTGCATGAACATATAATTTTTTCTCTTTTGATTACTGTTTTTTCTCTAATTCAATAAGCTTAGGCATGACTGTACGTTAAGTACGGCAATAATTTCATGATGATTCCCGAAAAAAAGGTATGAGCACATAGTCGAATACGACTTGAATACGTGAGTTCGCCCATGAACACATGGCAAGATTAACTAAATCGCCGCGATATGACCTAATATGTGTTTAAAACAGCAAACAATATCCAACAAACGATTGAATTATCAAACATAGTATGTGCACTGATGTGGCTCTGTAATTTCCGTTTGAAAAGTATATTAAATATGCAAAATGAGAAAGCACGCATAAGAGCGAGTTTCATAGATGTCGAACGGCTAGTATGCTGTTTATATACCCTACTCGCTATAATGTTTACAAATGGCAGGTTCGAAATAATTCGTTTTCTTTACACTCATGATCGCGTTAAACGTTAATTATAGGCGTTTTCATTCGCAATTTATTTACAAAATCACGACAAATGTCATATACAATACAGAACATGTATAGTTGTTTCATTGATCTATAAACATATAATGGATTGAAAATAAATGATTTAAAATTAACGCTTTCAAACTATTATTAAATCTTTTCCCCAGAATATGCTGTCTTATTTATAGCTGAGCTCCCTTTACGTTTATCAATGATAATCAGCGAGGTATGCCGATTAGAAAAATCGAGCTATCTCAATCGGACCGACTCGGTCCTTTACATAGGTCGCCATTGTGTAGAATTTGTTCATGGTATGATTACTTAGACGAGCTGCTTCGCAGCATCGTCAACCAGCACACGGCTTTTCAATATATCAGAGCTTAATTTCAATAGATGGATTGCCTTTTATTAAAATATCAGGACAAGTATGGACAATAATGCAAATAACACCATTTGCAGGCAGGAATCCAACGCTTGTTTGCATGTTTTGCACATGATAATGAATCATAGTTAACTACGGTAAATTCTAGACGTTCCCTAACATGTTAATGTTACATCAAAGGAACTCGTTACCGAATATCTTATCGAAAGCAGCAAATAGTTTCTGTGATGGGCGTTTGTATCTAGACAGAGAATGATCTATTTGGCAACACACCTCATTATAACGAGTGAATAAATCAGACATTCCCACAAAGTCTTATTCGTAATGATATAAAATGTATTCTTTCTATCAGGCATAATGAAGCATGTACACTTTATTTATCGGGTATATCTATATCGTTAATACGCCGAGTTGAAGGTTCCTTTTGCAACACGCATACGACTATGTTGTTTTTTTTACATTTATCAGAAACATGTTCAGACGAGATATGTTATCTCTCTGTCTAACCATACAAACTACTTAAATTAATTGAATTTATAAGATTTCATTGAAAACGACCTTTACCATACACTGATATATGCAACGAATCTTAAATTGACTTGGTCTCGATTAAAGTTTTCAATCGAGTTTTTTAAGCTTATATTAAAATTATCAAATATAACACAAAACACACACAACGAATAAAATGGTCTACTAGTTGGTTTCTCTTTGCATATGTTATTGTGGTAAACATTGACACAAACATTAAATATTATTGCATGCCCATTATATATTGCCATACATTTAAATATTAATAGAAGTAGTAATTTAATATATTTATCGCATCACTAGCACGTTACTAACCCTGAAAACGTAAGAATATACAAATAACCTTACATTTCTTCACTATATTAAAAACAATGCATGTCATGTGTTTTTTTAATCTTCGACCATTATTTTGTTTATCTATAGGACAACACTACACTTAATAAATATATCTCTCTTGTCATGTGACATGCTCAATGCAAATTCATGTTGCGATTTAAGTTGTCAGTTTTTACAGGAAGTATCTTTAATGTGATATCAATAGGGCTGTCAGGATACACCGTGAGCGTACCGCAATATATCGCGGTACGGCAACACTGTATCGCGGTACGTACCGCGATATTTTACAGAATATGTAACTGTGAAGAAAACAGCAGAATAACACGTTTAACAAACTTTATTAAACTCAATAATCAGAAAACACTGGTGTCATAGTATGACAAGAAACTGTAAAAGAAACTGTAATAAACTTGATAGGAGTAGTCATTGTTATTGTTATTGTTATTCGCGTCTCTTTTAAAATGTCCGCTATGTTGTTTGTAAACAATAATTGTGACTACAATCTGTGTAAATCGAACGCTTCAAGGGCATGTTTAAAATGCGGAGTCAGCGGGCCCAGTATTGAAAATCCGTAGCGTTCTGACTTTTCCTCGACTTATTCAGAATCTTAAGATAACATGATTCGTAAGTGCCATGCTTTGAACGATTGATATACTATAGAAAGAAAATAAGAAAAAGAATAAACATCTTTTTTATAATTATGAACTTATTTGCAAAGGAAATCGGTCCCAAATTCCAAAAAGGTACGGACCAATACATCTCCGTATTTTAACGTGAAAGTTAAACATCTTCAAGTGGAAGCGCTTGCTTGACCTGGATATTAACGGATTATTTATTAAGCCCTTTTGAATCGCTTCTACAGTTTTCAAAACGATATCTATATCAAAATAATTATGTTATGTATCTATATCTGTGCTAATATAATAATATTATAAATAACCGATGCGGCAACGCCGTACCGCGGTGCGATTTTTTTCACGACATGCACCGCGATATACCGATATACCGGTGAATCGTGACAGCCCTAGATATCAATGCTATTGTAAGACGACAATACAATCCAGAGAAACAATTGACAGCTTAATGTCTCAATAAAGTACAAGCATCCGAAGTAACTGTAGATATTTGCATATTTTAATTGAGCTTGGGTGGTCGTATTATGGAGAAAGTATTGTTAAACAGCGTTACGAGATTTTTCCATTAATTATAGTTCCTGGTATACTAAATGACGAAACCAACGCATATATGACAACATGACATCATTTAAATTTAATTGGAATAATTCATTGAACTTGATCGATGAAAATAGTCCGTCCTTGTTATATATCTAACTTACAAAATTATTTTTTATTTTGGCTAAACGTTATAGTTTGTCAATTACATCAACAGGAATACTCAATTTGGCTTTAACTACATACATTTTTCTTTTTCAGTACTGCGCTTATATTCCTTAGTTGATAAAATATATAGATTAACAGGCACTAGTGTATATATATATTAGCTAGTTCCATTTAAATACTAAAGTGCTTAATAACTATAAATTTAAAATAGCGTGAAATTTTACTGCAAACCAATTAAGGTATTAAACGGGTACCGGCAAATGTTAACTCCGCTCTTACGTGTAAATATTTTACGTTACTCCAAGTTTCCAAGTTTCCAAGTTTCCAAGTGTATTAAGTTTAAAGTGATATTATGGGCATCTAACAGTTTATAGGCGTCTATCGCAACCGTTGTTTATTTTTGGTGTTTTCACTTCATATACACTGATATTTGTTAATGCAGCATCAACATACTAAAACAATATCACGGAAAGAGAAAATAATGCATTTGAATATCAACCATACTTTCGTTTGACAACTGATCATGCATGTACGACACAAAGACACAATTTTGTTTTACGGATCATTTCGGCTTAGAGGACTGGGAGAGTCACGTAAGAATATCGAATATATTATATATTTTTATACACAACTGGTAGCAAGATGAGCTGCAAATAATTGGTCAGTCACCACATTTTAACTAACTCTTTTGACCTGTTAATCTTTTCAGCTCAATTCAACAGTTCAAAATGCCCATAATAATACTTCAGAACAGTTCATGCATAACATGACAATATAAGCAACAATTATACAAAGTGTATCAAAAGGTACATAGTTGAAGGGGCTAAATACTATACAGTAATGTTTGCACTTAAAGGGAGATAATATTTGTATGTTAAACAACTTTAAGATAGATAATAAGTTTAACGATCTGCTTGTCTCTCCGACGTATACCATTTTCTGGCGTTTAATACAAAAATATACCGTACACCAAGTTATAAATGTAACAGTTCTGTTGTATAGCTTCATTTGGAATTTCACTTCTTGGGTTGTTATGAAAACCTCTTTTTAACATGTTACTGACTATACAATTAGTCTTGCGTGATTTTGGTATTTGTTGAAAACGCTTGTTTATTTCTTTATTTGTTTTTCCATGAACTAAAATGTCACCGATATTCCTATCTCGTTTTTATGCAACTATTGGTACCTCTGGGAATACATTTTTCATTCTGTCTGATTTATATAGTTTGTCGGTATGTTTTCGAATTATTGAGTGGATATTTGGATATTATATTTGGATATTTGGATATGCTATTAATCATCAACATAAATGAATGTAAAAATAATAGAACTGTATGCAATTTATCTTATACAGAATGTGTATATGATAGATAGAATAGCAAGTATACATTATTATTTAATCAAATATCATTATAATCTTTAACGTAGATATGGATTGAAATCCTTAAATTCATTAAATAAGTTTACCCTATTTAATTAATGATAACAAGTTAAAGTAAATTATTATTAAAAATGATAATGTATTGTTTTATTGTAAGATATCAATTTATTATTTGACATAAGATTGAGACATAATGTGTAAGTATTTAAAGTCATTTCATTTTTGGCGAATTTTTACATTTTCTGGCGCCATTTTATATAACGTCATTTATGACGTCATCATGTACATCGTCATTTGACGTTTAAAAACATTTTCTTTGTTATTTCAATTGTGCAGTCAAAAGTCGTAAAAATGAAGTTAACATATAATTTCCATTGTTTTGATAAAGGCATTATGCCGAAACGTCAATTAAAGGAGTGTAATCAGAGAGTTATAATTATTTAGTATCCCTTAGGAAATTGTTTTTAAATTAACATTGATATTGCGATGTCTCTGCATACAGTATAGGTAATGATATATCTGTTTCACGTTCGAAACGATGTTCAGCTACGCCGTAAGGACGTAAGGCTTAAAGTTGAATAGTAACTTCCGTTGACAAATAGCAGTTACTGGATATAAAAACAAAGGTGTGTATAGACATATAGAAACGACCGATTAGGCATTGATATTTGGAAAAACATGTATTTTTTAAAACCGACAAATCTATATATAACATAGCAAAACATATCATCAACATAGAGATATAATTGTAGACAGTTTGCTCTATAAGGCTAACGATACGAAAACGAATTTTGATGTTTTGTTTCTGAGAGTGTCATTTATGCCAAAAGGACAACATCTATATAATACAACATTTGTACGTATTGTAAAATAATGAAATAACCATGTAATTGCAACAATATAACAATATTCACAAACAAATGTAAAGTTTCATATCAAAAGACACATACTGTCTATCTTAAATTTGTCTTGAACGTTGATCATATGGGACCCAGTCAGTACAATAGCAAAACAATAAATATATATATTGGTATTATATACCTTGTTCATTTTTATAGCATAAATCAGCATAACTTTCGATATCATTGTTATTAGCAGTGTTATTTTAGAATGTGTACACATTTTTGTTTTCGACTGTAATTGGATAATTTTTATATTTGCGATTACACGTTCGCATTTATTTCAAGGTAAGCATTTGTCTAGATCAATCTTATCGTAAGTATGTTACAATACATTGAATGATGCTAAGTATTTGTTTAATAAAACAGAAGCTTTGCCAAATATGATTCTTCCAACACGATGAGAATTTGTGACACGTATTGAGAGGTACATATAACCAAAGCGTTTTTCAGTAAATGACTTGTTTGTAATAAAAAAGTGGGTGTTCATGTTTATAGTTATTGTGATTCTAAAAACGTTATGAAATAAGTTCATATTATAAGAGCCGTCTGCCTTTATGGTAATCGGTGGATTTCTTCTTAAAAAGCGCCCCTAATAATACTCGTCTAGACATATCTTCTAGAACACACACAAAGCAACAAAAGCGATACCTCCTTGTCGCTTAAAGCACAACGAAAAATGCATCTGAAATATTTTAATGACCGATAAAGATCGTAGTTAATCGTGCCGAACTGCGCTTTAATGAGTCTGAAAGCTGCCACAATATATAAAAAATTATAATTTGCTTGATACATTTGTCAAATACAATATAACATACTTTATGCGGAATGCGAATGATATATTAATACTGTATTGATAACATAACATGTATTTGAATAAGAATTGGAAGAGCCCTCTGGATGACTCATGTGTTTAATAAGACAAAATTGATTTGGGGTTTGTTTTGGTATAATGCCTATTGGTGAGACCTGTAAGTTGACAAAAGGAGGGTATTGAAAAGGGCCTTTTATCCCGAGTAACAATTCTTTTTGGAGTTTATTGCGTACAGCTGAGGGATATGTCCTGCATGATTTCAGGTTTGAAGCGAATGAAAGTTTTCTAGGACCTATAAAACCCAAGTGAAAACCAGTTGTGAAACCTTGTATTATGAATTCTGCCTCTGCATACCCCGATAAGTAAGGCTTGAGAGCCTGTATGTTTATCGGTGTTGTCAAATCTTCACTAACGGACAAGCTTGTATGTGGTGTTAGCCTTGGGTGGCTGAGATCTGTTTGGTGCTAGGACCTGTTCTTTACTATTGAAAGAACATCTGGTTGCAGGGTGGTCACCTTTGCAGTAGCCACATGTGTTTGTGAGGACAGGCAGTGTTCGTGCATTCGGACCGCCTGTTGGAGGTTCAGAAAGTGGACATGTGGAATTTGTTGGGCTTGTAGGATTGGTTGGATGAGTAGTTTGTGGCGTGAAATTGCTGTCGGGGGAAACGAAAATTGTTTCCCCCCCGACTGGGGGGAGGGGAAGGGGGATGAGGTAGGGCCTGGGTCGACGCCAACAACCAATAATCTAGATGGAGGCTGTCCCATGGATGGAGGCCGTTTTCTCTGACCATCCTGAATCGCTGGTCGTACACATAAAATGCCAGACCAGGAAGTTTTTGGGCCAGATCCCTAACATAAGTTATATATGTCATGCGGGCTGGGGCCTGGAAAGGGACTTTTTGCGTGTACACAGCTACATACCGCACAAAAGCAGTGGTCCACAACTCAATAGATGTTATTTGCTTTTGTTTAGTTTTAGGAACCAGGCTGATGTTAGAAAACTTATCCATTTGGAACATTAGATTATTTGTTTGTTGGCGGGCCAGAGGGTCAATGGGCAGAAGCTGTAAAAGGTCTACAAATTTGTTTGCCCATATTTTTTTTGAGGGATTTGGGAATTTGATCCGGAATGGATGTCATGTTGTTACAAGGAAGAGCATTTTTACCATTTTGTACAAGTGAGGTGCTATGTTGATAAGCAACATCGCTTCCTGATTCACTGTCCCATCCGAGGAGTATGTCATATCCCAATCGGATTCCTCTACTTGGTGACAGTTTATGTGATAAGGTAGTAAATTCGCCGGCACCTCCACCTCCTTTTGTATCTGTTTTCTCTGTTTTTTGGTCCCGGTGACTGATGAATGTTCAGCCTCCTTTGGCATCCTGTTGACATTCACCCTGTTGTTGGCCCGGACAATGGTTCGTTATTGTATTTAGAGTCATTAATTGTCTTTTTCGGTTTCGCACGACCCCGGTGAGCGCCCTGCTCCATCCGTGTGCTTGTTTCGGCATTTGGACGAGACCTGCGTCGTCGGCGGGACACCTGCACGTATTGTTGTGGGTCAGCCGGGTCGGCTATGTCTGACTGTTCCCCTGTTGTCTGTCCCCTGCTACGACGGCGTCCCCGTTCTGTTTGTGGGCAGCTTTCCAAATCACCGCAACACTTATTGGTGGCATTGGACCTTGAGAGATCTCTTCGCTCCATCTGCAACATAATATAAGCAACATTTTACATGACGTGTGGAGTTTTAAAACATTTGAGGGCTGGAACCTCGCCCTCACCATTTGTAGACCCAACTACATGGGCAGCTATCTAGTTGCAACACTACAAATAGAACAGTTTGCCAAAGGCTATATTCACAGCACTGTATTAAAGCAGTCGGGCTTTATCCGCTGAAAACCCATCCGCCTTTTGCGCTATGAGTAGAACCATTTGTTGACTGGACATTATTATCACTTTAAAATAGAACAATTCACCTGAAGGTTGCACCATTCTGGTGCTACAACACATTACAGTAAAAATACGCTCAAGGGCAACAATACCAGTAAAACGCTGTTTAAAAGCATGTTGGTACTGCCGAATAGAACAATTTGCCTGGTCCAATCACCCAGCACGGCACTACTCAGTATAACACTTTACCAAGCTGGTGAGAGTGGTACGGCACAACTCAGTAGAACACTTTACCGAGCTGGTAAGAGTGGTACGTCACTACTCAAGACAATTTACCAAGCTGGTAAGATTGGTACGGTACTACACAGTAGAACACTTTACCGAGCTGGTAAGATTGGTACGGCACTACTCAGTAGAACAATTTACCAAACAATGTTTGCGTCAAATCATGTTCAATGACAAACAACTAGACAAGATAATAAGATAATGTCCAAAAATCTGCCAGTACTATCTTGTAGAACAGTTTACCGGCATAAATGCAGACAAGTTTTGACAACAAATGCCCTTGTGCAATGTTTCTAGCGTCAGACTTACTTGAAATATTACATTTTGGTTGTATTAGTTTGTATATAAAGCAAGAGCAAAGAAAACTTGGAGATAATAATACCATATATATTATACTGGTTTAAAAAAGTTTGACCATTGTTCCACAATAACAAGACCCTTGTTTTGGTCCTCAAATAAACGTGTATGTTGATAATAGAAAAGTTACTTATTTCACGTTGGGAAAGACACAGTACCAAGAACATATACATAACTTTGCAATTATTTTCTTTCCGGTAAGACACTATGGCCGCCTTGATTGTTGAATAGAATTTCTTCTGTCCGATTGTAGACAGATGAACCCCGTCCTCGTAAAAGGCGCTTGCTTGTGTCTCCGGAGCCCAGAAACCTCTACAGTACCAGAAACGTGTCTTGCTGTGATGATTTGTATCGGGCTTTTCACGTAGAATGAGATTTGTCTGATTCACTCTGTCGTTAAACAACAAAATGTCCACTGGGTAATTGACAGGTTTAGAAGCTGGAATCCTGTGGAAAATCTGGCATACCACAACTGACTTCACACCACAGAAGTATAACAATGTATCCACTAAGTCCAATATAGAATGTGCGACAGTTTCTGGTGTTTTATCTGGGTTCGAAAGATCATTTGTGCCGATCACTTAAAATATTAAATGTGGATCAAAGCCTGTGACTGCTTCAAGCTCGTCTCTAATACGATGTACCGTTGTCCCCGGGAAACCACTATATTGGATTAACGCCGGTTCTTGTAATCCTAAATTGAACGAGTGTTCTGGCGATCTCGAAATAAAGTTTTTCAAAAGTTTCACAAAGCTATGACCCAGAATCTGCGCTCTGAGAGCCATGAATTTCTTTGTTTACCCCAGCGCGTGGGTTGATGACGTCACGTCCTTCTCCGAAAACAAAGGGTTCACACACACAACAACAAATACACAAATAAACATACTAGCTCAGGTATCTGTTTTGCGGCGTCCAACACAGCTATCCGAGTTCCACACTATCGTGTAAAAAACAATAGCCGAAAAACTGTTTATTACTGTTATAAAACGTAATTTTTTCTTGAGTAAACAATAAGCGTGACTCTCCTCCAGAATTTTTCTAACATTGAGGCTGATGCTGTGCTCCGATTGGTTAAAAACCGTCATGCGACAAATATCCTGTCATTGATTGGCTGTGCCTCTCTCGACTACTTTATTAAGGTCAGCGAACACTAAATTCAACTCGCAAAACATCCACATAAAAACTTTTATGAAATCATAAAATACATAAAAGTAAGGAATATGTTTTGTTTTAATTTATACATCTTTTAAATTCTACAATGGTACGTGTATCGGTTAGCAACTAATACAACGAATTTGTGATATGACAGTTAGTATTTAATTTAAAAAGGTGAATACACATTTTAAAATAGTGTTGCTCTTAAGACGTTAAAACAACAAATTCAAATTATTTGAGGAGTTTACGATGAATAAACAAAGCAGCACACAACTTTAACCACAGTAACGGATATAACATTAAGTTTACGTTTTGTAACGTGAGGAATGCAAGTTTAATACCTTCTATAAGAACCACAATTTTCCTCTCTGATACTTTGTGTGTTTACATTTTGCAATACATGAATATCAATTCAAATATATAATATTTAATATATAATTTAAAAAACACGTGTAATAAAAATACACTTTAATTCTAGTCATATAGTGGCAATTGATGGTAAATATAAAAATTGAGCAACCAACCAGAAACTGTGTAATTGAATGAACATTTCTTGAGTATCGTCTGTTTGTAATATAAGTGGTGATAACTCATACTCGTACAGTTTCTTCAAATTAATGGTTTCATGATAAAATCATATATGATACATATACAACCTGAGGAAAATGGTTGGTATTATAAATAAATAGTAAACCTCACGTCCGGACTAGATGCACATTAGTGACACTAGTGACCAGCAAAATACATTATCTGTAAATGGACACAACTGGTCACTACTATTTTATAGAGCCATCTGTGGCTTTTGCTTTTTCGTTCATATTTCAAATAACATAAATTGATATATTTTGGTTGAGTAGTTTGTGGTATAGTGACTAACTGTTGTCCGGCTTTGAAGAACATACAAATTGACGACGATTGCGTTTTAATGAACATTTTCAAGTATCTTAAAATATGCTTCACATGAAAAGTTCAAAATCATTATAGTTTTCATTTTTTATTTCAGGGTGGTCGTCACATAGATTGATTTATTAATGTGTGTATGGGTGTGTTGCGTAGTTTTGTGCTGTGTGTATTATGGTCGACAGATGTATCGCAGTCTGAAAATAAATGAATCCGTGCTCAAATAAGACTTCTATCCTACTGGTGCAGCCTTAGATTAACTTGGGGCATTTGTTTAATCCGTTTGCAGTCCATCACTTTAGAGGTTTACATACTGGCTTTCATCAGTAATGGAATTGAGTGTGGAAATAGTTTCGTCACATTGTAATTCTACGATACAAAAATAGCAGGATACTGATTACAGACAGCCAGACTAGTTATAGCATTGTCTAAGATTATACTAAATCAAAGGAATTTCCTAGTCTATCAGAAGTAATTAAGATATTTAATATTGTCAACTCATTTTCAAAAACAAAGACATTTTGTAAGCATTAATCAAATAATTGTGTTGTCAAGTTCAGAGGGGCAAGAGGGGGGAAGGGCAAGTTGAGTTACATAAACGTCCTATTTACTTGAACATATAGTCGTGTTTGTGTTTTAAACGTCGATATAGTCGCCTACAAGCTGAACTGTGTTGTCTGTTTGAAAGTAACAGTTGATTGTAGATGAATCAATCAATAAGCGTTTGAAGATACCGGTAGTATCGTTGCACATCGATGAATTTGTCAAATGATTTATGGCGATGATAATATCCTGAAATTCAAAGGAAGCATATGACTTTTTTGTCTTAAAGGTAATGTGTTACCTTAAATGCATTTATATTAACGCATTTTCAAGAGCATATTATATATTATTGCAATTTACAATTAAAATGATGATATCGTATATAAGCATAATTCATAGTGCAATAACAATTCGAATTATTGAAACGGTTTATGAAGATTATTGACAAGCTAAATTAGCTTTTTCCGTTGAACGCACTAAAGGACGTATGCTTTTGTACGATTTTTAGTTGATTGTTAGCATAGAGTTTACGTGAACATATATAGTATCATGATAAGCCCATTTATTAATTGTTAAGTGTTGCACTGTGTGTTTGTATAAACGTTGACACGAGACCCGATTAGCATTTTCTCGTTGCGTTTGGTTTGTCTGATACAGAAAATTGTCTATAAGTAACGGTGATGATGGTATTTTTTTTCAACGTTTTTTTACAGTCTCTTCTAAAAAAGATAATGCACATATTCCAAAAAACATTTATTATCTTATTATCATGCGGCATTCTGTTGACATGTTCTGCTAGAAACGGATATCCGTTGTCACTATCCTTTTGTATTCCAGTAATTAGCAGTGTGGTATTTCGAGATGCTTTTGTCAAACATACAATTACATCTAATCTTACTAAAGGTACACTTATATGGCCAGTCATTTGTGTGCAAAAGTTTGTTTCAATTGTGACTGCAAAGCAAGTGTGTTTTTTGTCTTAAAAAGGCGGTACTAAAAGCAAGTAAAAGGTTGATTCACGTATAATTATTATGCTTCGTCAGTAGTTGTGTCAGGCTGGTAAAACTTCAAGGTGTATGTTCAAGTACCTTTACGCACATATATATATATATATATATATATATATATATATATATATATATATATATATATATATATATATATATATATATATATATATATATATATATAATATCAACTACGGAATAAAAACGCAGTTATGATAAAAGAGACAGGTATGTAGATTAAGTCAAGTTGATCATTCATGTCGATTTAATAGACAAAATATAACATAAAACCAAACTAAACAATAACCATGTAAGTTAGATCTATAATAATGATGGCTTTATCCATCGATCAAGATCAATCAAATTTTTATCAAATTCATTAGATACCAAGCACTCAAGCAGTAAAACTTATAGTGTATCGTTCATTTTGTATAACTGTATGTTCAGATTTATTTGCTGATTTAATATATTTACGTATGTGATGAGGATATCGCTACGCCGTTTGCAAATGCATTACCTTCAAGTATTTGACAGAAACATTACGCGCATTTTAAGTAAATGTACTTAACATTCAAAGGCATTCGTAAAGATTTAGTATTTCAATTATGTTTAAATAATGTCATTTTATTATGTATGCGTTGGTTTCGTCAGTTAGTATACCATAACAGGAAATATCATCGATGGAAAAATCTCGTAAAGTTGTTAACAATATTTCCGCTATAATCCGAACATCGAAGCTCATTTCAAATATGCAAAGTACTACAGTTACTACGGATGTATGTGATTTAGAGAGAAATAAAGCTGTATTTTTTTCTATGGATTGTTTATTGTCCTACAATGATATTAATATCACATTAGAAATACTTCCTATACAAACGAACAATGATGTCAATGGTTTCAAATTTATACCGGTATTAGTTTTGCACAAAAATTGCAACAAGACTTTGCATTGAGTATGTCGCATTCTCGCCAAAGAGAGTAGTATTTATTACTTGCCGTGTTATTCGAAATAATGGTCGAATATAAAAAGACACACATGGTATGCAGTGTAGTTCCTTCTTATAAATGCCAGGTCATTCGTATACTCTAACGTTTTTCGGTTTAGTGCAGTGCTAATGATGTGGTACATAAATCAATACTACTTCTAATTATATTTTCGACGTCTTTTGAATAAAATACAACTAAAATGTATGCATATTTAACACAAACATCAAAAATCTACGTAAATACGTAGAATAAGATTCGTCTACACAGATTCGGAATGTAAAGTGAAATCGTCTTAAAGTATGTGGAACTTACGGATAATGATATCTTGTGAGACACGTGTTTAAGTACCATGTAATTAAACGAGTCTCCGTTTTTGGCGCAATCCAATTATTAAAATATACGTGAGGAATGCTTGCTGTTTACTTGAAAGTTTCCAATATTGCTGCGTAGTAATTTACAATTATAGACAATTATTAAAGATCGTTATTTACAGACCTCAACTGTTTAAATGTATTAATATTTGCGACGTTTGTAGGCCAATCCACTTGCCTTACTGATTTCTAAATAGCAAACAGTCTGGAGGTATGTGTGAATTTAATGAAGTCAATACGCAGCATTAACCTCTACGATAACGTCCTTACAGTATGTAGCGCTATCATGTGTGACAAACAAATCACACACAAACATAATTAGGCATTTTTTTAAAATGGGACGTTCAATATTTGACAAATACAGTTGCGCAAAAAAAATACATTGGGTTTTACTGGGGATATATGTTTATGGACAAACACCTGAAGTAAAGTATAATTTGTGATATATTTAGTAAAAAAAGTCGTTTACAATCAAATACATTCTAAAATCCTCACTACATGATCACAACACATTGTTTTGCACATGTTAATGCACAGATGTTTGTGTTTCTAATGAGAATAAAGAAGTTTACTATTACATGTATAATTTAACACTTATGCTCTGACTTTGCATAAAGAAGCGTTCTTTCAAGATACGAAAACTACGACACGTTCAAAATTAGTGATAATAATATTTGGAAATTACAACTCATAGAAATAATTATTTAGAAATTTATGTTAACGCTGCCTCGGGTAGTTGTAATGAAGTTACATAAATTATACGAGTGATGACCTTTCCCGGCGCACGGTAACTAAAATGAATGACGTAGACTCTTTCTTCACCGTTTTTAAGTACTGTCTGTCGCACTCATGGATCTCTAGTGTTGATGAATATATTACCGATACATAACCACACACTTAAAACAGTTGTTTAACAAATTATGTATGTTGTCTGTGCTTGCAGTTCTATTTAATCACTGAATACTCGCTTCTTCAAATGTCGCTTTATAACTAAACATATCGCAAAGTTAATTCGTTTTTTTATCAGAGAAGGACGGGGAATTTGCAAAACCCATCAAATCAATCTCTGTTTATGTTTATCTGTTGGTTCGGCATGGAGCATTGCCCATGTTTAAAAAGAATTATGCCATGCGACCTTCGATTTGCTTTTTATAGAGCATTCGCGAGATCCAGTGTGAATACAATTCACCGTTATATGTTAACGTATTTTACATCGTGATGAAAACAAATAAAAGAATTATGCATTTAACCTGTAAAGATGAAATTTGAATCCTTACTGTTGTATTCCGAATTCACGGTTTCGCCCTGGGAAAGCATGGTTTAGGATAACCTCTTATCTATCCTCCCCCCCCCCCCAAAAAAAAAACAACAGCAAAAAACATGAAACACACGCCTTCTTGTGAGGTCTTCAAACGTCTTCCACACAGCGCAACTGTGTTAAGTTTCTTAACCATGTAACAAAAGCCACGTCAACACGCTCGGTAAATAGTATTTGCCTTCCCGCTCTTCTGGTCGTAAGAACTCAGTATCCGGCGATTCATCGCATCGTCTTTTAAGAGACGCTTTACAATGCTTGCAAAATTTTATAATTTTCATAATAGCGTTTTTTATGTTCAATGTGTTTTTCATCCCATAATTTCCACACAATAAATTATCAACAATTGAATTGTATATTAAGCGCAAATTATAAGTTAACCTCATGTTGAACAAATGTTGTATTTTAAAAAGTTATACAATTTTTAACATGCGTCCGTTTTAGATCATCTGTATATATTTGTAGATTGTTCCTTACTTCATACCAAACCGTCACTGTAAGTTTGCGATTTTATTCAACTCGTCCTTATTTACGTTGTTCCGTTTTTACATAAAAATAAAATATATCTTATTTCAAGTTATGTTGATTTACAATAAATACTGAATTGCTTTATATTTCTGCTAAAATGATCTTGTCTTGAAAGCATAGAAGCGTTGAATTGTAGCCTTGCAAGTTTGACAATTTGGCAACAGTTAAGATATTCGCATGAGATATGCCACGTTCTGTCTGAGCAAATTGGCTGGTATTTGTAGACCATGAACTCTTTAAGATTAGATACTCGATAATGATTCCTGATGTTTACGTCTTATTTGACCGGGTTAACATTCCCCAAGGCAAATAGTGTTTGTATATGCTTCTTTATTTCTAGTTTTGCGTAAACGACTAGTCGTGTTGACGTTCTATTTTTAATTTAGTTTTAACAGTCTTTAATTTGTTCAAGTACTTTTATTGGCAAAGTAAAGATTGTTCATGTTGTGGTATTTTAATGGTATTTATCTATATAAATTGAATATTTTTCACACTTCAAAAGATGTTACTACATTAACTCAACAATTTCTATTTTTGTAAAGAAATAATCTTTAGATATAAATGATAATTTAATCGAAAATCGCCATGAAACGCGTGTTTTTACTTAATGATCCAATGAAGAACAAATAGTTAATAAGGACGAATTTCCACCTTCGGGATGAGCCTATGTTGTTATGCTATACACTGTGCTGTCATGTTCTGTCGATATAAATTTGAGAACAATCGCAAGCTTCAACACCATATACAGTTCATTTAACATCTAATCGTGTTGTAACAATCGTGATGATTATACTTTGTTGGACTTATTAAATCTGATTCTTTTGTGTGTAACATGATTCCAAGGTCGCGTCAGGCAAATATTCCATCGTATCAAGGGGAAGAAATTGCTATATAACACGTGCATTTCTCTTAACATAATTTGCAATTAAAATAAAATAAACAAAAGTAACACGTAAATAAACATATAAAGTAGTATATAAAAGCCATGAATGATTTTATTGAGTGCATTTGAAATATTCTGTTTAGAGAAAACATATAAACTTTATTAGAAACTATAGAAAACTTATTTGGAGACCTTTATTTCCGCTAGTTTAAGGCAAATTACCAATAAAATGCCAGACGATAATACAACACGACAGTTAACATTTTAAGAAATGATTAAAACTTGTGTCGCTGACTTGGAAGGTCTATGCAAAAGGGGTAGGAGGTAACCGGTTAATGGCTAGCTAGCAAATATTCTCTGTAATTACTAAATTTTAAATTAAAAACGGAGCAAACAATGCTTTAAAGGACGAAAGACAGCTAGAACTTAAAATGGGAGCATTTATTAATTATCTAAATATACATAAGCCTTCCCCATTTTACAGGACGATTAGCATTTGAAAGGAAGGTTTTACTGATGTACATGTTAATAATATCAATCTCTGTTTTATATACATTTTTAATACTGCAACATGTGGAAAATGTCTTCAATTAAACGACATACAACGTTACCTTATGCACTCAATGCGCACGTTCTATATTATATTGTTCCATATAACACGGACTACATTCGTGAAGTGCAAATGCTATGTGACGCACATTAGTGAACTTCAGATATTATATTATGCATTTCTGAATTGACAAACTGTTGCAAAAAAGAGTGTTCGATTAATTGAGGTCAACGGAAAGTCAGTCGTATAATGCAAAACAACCACCATTTCCTGAGGATTTCATTTAAATGGGAACTCAAATGTCAAATGTCAGTTATAGCACAGTTGATATGACATTGTCAATAAATCATAACACAATCAGGATTGTTGTTGAGATTCAGAAAACAGCTTTTTGTATTTATGAATAAAATTAATTTGCATAAGGCCTCTATTTTATCTGACAGCTAAACAAAGATGCGTTTTATTTTTGTGTTTTACTCAAACAACTTAAAGCTTGTACGTGAATGTGTGTCTCCAGTATTAAAAAAATCATAAATAAAGTGCCATGTGCAATTAATTCATATAATTCCAAAATAAATGTTAAGTAAATATTCAGCTGCAAGAGATTAAAAACTTATTAGAAAATGCGGCCTTTATTTATGAAAACATTTCCAAACAGTGAGACACAAAACGAATGCACTATACAAGACAGACACGAACATATAAAAAATGAATTAAACTAGGATCGCCACTTTTGAATGGTGAATGTAAACAAAATTGGGGGTTGAAACAGGTTTTAAGGAAGTCCAACCTTACACTTAGCTGAGAACTATTTACTAAACATTTAATTGTACAGAATTAATAATAAAGATCGCAATTGAAATTAATCAGCGCAAGAGATTACAGTTCAAATTAATAACTTTGTAATAACTAAATGTTATATTCAGATCAGAGCACCAAAACAATCACTCACTGATTCAATAATAAGCGAAACCTAAATGAGTGCACACTTCGTCTCGTTTTTGTATTTAAGACACTTAGAGCTTAACACACATAGCATCATTTAGTTGTTGCATTTCGATAATAGTCGTGCATACACGAAAAAGGACCAATCATGTGGTAAAGGCTAAACAAAGTTTGTGAATGTTACAATGCTTTCATAAAACTTCTATAAATATGCAATACGTCACTTTTGAAATGAAATGTTGAAGTTCAATTAATAAAAAATTGAGTTCGAGTAAAACAAATTGCCGTTTTTTTATAAATGTAAGCTTAACAAAACGTATTTTCAAAGCCTTCAATATAGCAAACATTTGGTAAAATTCGTGTTTTTTTGTTTGTGGTAGTGAAATGTTGACGCTGAACGGAAAAAAAACATAATTTCTTTCGAAAATAAAACGACATAGCACCGTGAATGCCGGAATGCCTGAAATTAAGCAACAATAACAACAACAACAATGATCAATAATGATAAATAAAATAAATAGTCGAACATTTTTATTATATATGAAAAAAGAATGGAGATATATTTTGATTTGCATTTTTGTATAACACGTGATATCAATCTACAGTGGTTTCAATTTAGAATAGTACATAGGATCTTAGGGACAAACTTTTCCTTATTCGAGCAGAAAAGTCGGACCTATCCTGCACTGCCATGTATTCAATGCATTCAACTATTTTAATGATTTGCATGAAAGAAAAGAATGTGAAATATTGTTACCTACCTCTTTTCCAGTACTTGTAATAGCGAACGTTAGAAGACCTCTATTGCTTATTAATTCGTTAAATAAATATTGTTTATATTGTAATGTTAAAGCTACTGATACTACACTGTATGCAGATGTGTTATAATAAGCAAGTGTTCATTGTATACTCGGTACGGTGTAATGTGTTATGCACTCGATGCACATTAACTTATTGACAAGGCAAAATAAAGTATAACATGAATAGAAAAAATATATTGAACGGAAATGAACACATTTACCCGGTCAACAATTATGACCGATCGATATGAAAATTGAACTACGTCGGGTATGTGAAGTCAAACCTCGGTTACTGTTTCAATTAACAAGGAAAGCTTGTGAAGACTCTAGTATCATCATGAAGTTGCTTCTAATGATATCATAGCCGACTTCGAACCTGATTAAAGTCAATTGATGAATAAAGCCGTTTATGAGAGGTTAGTTTTCCTGATGGCATGATCATAACATTGCAAGCACTCTAGAAGTCAAAGTTTGCCTAATCTTGATGAAACTTGCCAATAATATCTCAGAAAAATCAAACAATAATTGCTTCGGTCCGATGAGAATACTGTACAGTTCGCATTTTTTTGCCAATCATCATGACACTTGTTAACAACATTTGATCATATTATATCGCAACCAAGTTAGAAAAGGTTCATGTGCAGTGAAAACCATGGCCGCAAGACGGCGGTGATGTTATGCTTTGATGGCGAAACTTAAAGATTTTATCTTTCCTCGTAAATCACAAATTTGCCAAACCTTCATGAAACTCACTCAGAATATGCATCCTCAAGTTATCTCAGCAGAGATAAAAAATGGTTCATGTCCTTTGAAACACATGGCTGTCAGGGCGGTTGAATTTCAGTAATTCAGTAATTTTCATATGGCTACAGTGAAAACATGTGAACGCGAAAACTAACGTTATATACCCAATTACCATCAAAACGTCTAAGAAATATGTTATAATTATGTCCTAGCCGAGTTTGAAAATGGCCCAGATGAGTTGAGCTTATTTTGAAATCAGTCCGTTAGAAAGCATCGGTGCAAGGGTGCTAGAAAGTTTGGTAAAACGTTAGGAAAAGCTTCACTCAAGATGTCGCATTGTTACCCAAGTCATCATGCAATTTGATCATACTATTGTTTGTTTTGTCATTAATATACATACACAATAACAACATGCGTTTAAATTATTTACAAAAAACATACATCATTTTAAAGAACAATCAATTTAGAAAATAGACGAGAACTAAACATACTTTGTGAGAATGTCACATAGATGATGTTAAAAAACATTTCGACTACAACATGTCAGGCGCGTTGTTTAAAAATAGTAATCATTATGACATAATATGTACTAATGGCTTATGTAAAAAAAAAAAAAATTCTATTATAGTATTCTACATATATATTACTATGTCTGTTATTTAAAAGCCTTTAAAACTAAATATGGCTAGCTTTCTTAGCCCAAATTTGTTTGAGCTATTAAGAAGTTCGATATATTTGAACAAATTATGATGGGTTATATTATCCTTTGGCATTAATGTATTCCTTGCATCAGCATAAGAAGGACATGATATTCATATTTTATGTCATTTAGGTTACATAGCACACATGTTTTTTGATCTCTTGCAATGTTCTGGTGTCTTCCTATTTTGATAGATAGTTCGTGAGACAGCATACGTAATTTTGCGATACTGTGCCTGTGCCTTTTATTTTCAACAATATCAACAGATTATAATCGTTCAAATACTGGTGTTAATTGTTTATTTAAAACCATTGAATAAGATTATGTGACACTTATTTTCCAGTGATCAATATTCCTTTATCTGTTCTTGTATACCGGGATATATTGATGTTCATAGATTCAGGTTAATATCATACATCTGTAAAACCGCTTTGGTTAAGAATGATCCGGGCTGTCGATGACCAATTGTTAACGTTATATTTGCGTTCAATTTCAATTGCAATACTGTAGTTCATTTTTTTTAATAATACAATTTCCCTCTTTTACAGTTCATAATTACAAACAATATTTAACGATCTTGACATAATTAAACATGTCCATTATTCGTCGGTAACTTAACATTGTAGTTGGTGTAAAATACAGAAGTGAAGGATAGCCACCGTGCATAAAAGTGTATGTTATATTTTTCACATACCACATAGGAGCGTGTAAAAATGTACATTACCTGTCAATATGCATAATTGGCAACCGAAGCAGAACGTTAAATTTCAAAAAAAATATTTCTACATTGTCTTCTCGAGCATAATGGCTCAACAAATACAGCCTGGGACATCGGCACAATCTATCAAGTTTATTTTATCCACTCATTCGTTTTAGTTAAAATATAAACCTCCGATCATGCACTAATTTGAAGATTTAAAATAGAAAACTTAGACCCAGTGCCATTTTACAACTTAGTAAATGGACATTCGTTAATCTAAC
Source organism: Dreissena polymorpha (assembly GCF_020536995.1). Lineage (NCBI taxonomy): Eukaryota > Metazoa > Mollusca > Bivalvia > Myida > Dreissenidae > Dreissena > Dreissena polymorpha. Next base: position 47,795,445 of record NC_068366.1, on the reverse strand, counting down.
GAACAATAAAACTCTTGATTTTATTCATACCATTGTATTAGGGAAACGACCAACTATTAAAATTGACTGATTAAACTTGGAAGCAGTGGAGCTCTAAAGCGGTTTGATTGAGAGCCGAACCTCATACTATCCCCATATATAATAAGAACCCAAACGCGCGTCCAAAACAATCTCACTCAAATCTACTTATGCTGATAGAATTGAAAATATGATTAACATATTTGAGAATCGAATATTACGCATATAATTTAGTTTTCTCTTGTCGCAATTAACGGGAAGTATTGAAATAAACATAATAAATGTTTTGATGTTTTTACTATAAAAAGAAATATGGTCAATATATGTAGAAGATATTTGATTATGAAGATAGCAATGCATCGCTTAACTAAATCCTATAACCCAATTTAAACTATTAGTTAAAGTAAAGAAGAGGTTTAACTGCGATGAGTTTGTGCCAATATTGCTAGTGATATAAAACAATCAACTGCACATTTTAAACTTTGAATCATATAATTTCCATTCCGTTATGAGTTGAAGCTATTCGTTGTTTTATACTTCAACAACAAATTGTACTTGTCTAGAATTGTTCAATATAATAAAAGTCTCTGTTTCAAAGAAGATTTTTAATTTAAACGAGACCTTTCATGGAGCATATATTTGTTAAGCGTAACCAAGGAAATAGGTTATTGAACGCAAACCCACTTACCGCGTATTAATTTGTAGTAAAAATTAACGACCATCACGTTTGAAAATAAATTTGCAAATGCACAAAAACAACAAACACAGAGAGGCTCACAATTCCTTGAAATTCTCAATATTATGAGCTTTTCGAAAATCATGTGATACAAATTACGAAAAAAGATCAATGATAGGACACAAGTGTGTTCAATAGATTTCCTTTCAAATATCATGGGCATATACGACATGTTATTAAAATTTAACCTTCAAAGACAATCCAGAAATCTGAATTAATGTTTGAATTGCGTAGTTCCTCATTAAATTTAAATCTTATATCAAAATACATGTTCAAGGATTACTTTTTTATAAGCTTGAAGTAAAAAAGCATAGTATTAATTATAAATTATACTTTAAGACGACATATATCGACACTCTGATAGGATGTCCACATTCATTAAATCAGAAAAAAACTTGCGACCGTACTATAACAACAGACTAGTGAACTGCGCCTATTAATTTTGACGAACGGGGTAAGTTCTTGTAAAATATGTACTTCTATACTCATACAAAATTGAACATTTCGTTAAGTTTTGTGGTTTGGTCCATTTTACTCCGAAAGTATCAAAGCTATTGCTTCCAGACTTGGAACATTCGCTAACTATCATAAGGGGACTCTACAGGACGACTTGCATAACTCAGGTTGGCATTTTGACGAAATTATGGCCCTTTTTTGACTTAGTAAAATTGACTTTTGTTAAATTTTGTGTTTAGATGCATTTTACTGCTTAAGTATCAAGGCTATCGCTTTAAAACTTCAAATACTTTCTTGCTATCATGAGGATACTGTACCTGGCAAGTTGAATTTAACCTTGACCTTTGAATCTTTGAATGACCTTGAATCTCAAGGTCAAATAAATCAATTTTGCTTAAATTGCCATAACTTCTTTATTTAGGATCATATTTTATTCATACTTTAACAAAACAACACTTACCTGACATACCAAAACGGACTCGTCCCAAACCATCCCCCACGCCCCACCTCAGAATCCCCACCCCCAAAACAATTTTTCTTTTCTTATTTTTTTAAATATCATCTAATAAATGTCCAAACATTATCCCCCTCCCAACCCCACACAATTTTTTTTAAACATGGTAAAAAAAACAAATAATTATTTTTATTATTTTATTTTTGCAAGACCAGCAAACCATCCCACCCATGCTTTTGCTATCAAACTTGAAATATAATCTTATTAGTTGGTTTTATGTCTTTACAAATGTTCAATACATTGTGGAAAATATACCTGAACTCAGAATCGTCTATAATGTACCACTTCTTTAAAACATAAGCGATCAATATGTTTCAATTATTGTCCTCTTCCAGTCAGAATATGACTATATTACCTTGCCCTTATTGAATATGAACAATTTCCACATGATGGCTTACGTTATACTGTCAAGCACTCGAAAAGTCGAGCGCGCTGTCTTCTCAACGAAAATACCAAACTTGTACCATTTAATTATTTTGTTATCGATTTTATTCGATATGTCTTGTGCTATACACTAATTAATATTTACATCCCGGCTTCTACGAGCTTTTGTATAAGCTGCTTACAAAAGAAATATTATTTTGAAACATGCTTTTGTGCATGTGAATTAAAAAAAAACACGGTAACAATACAGCCTAGGTTCAACAATTTTCAAATCACAAAGTCGATTTACATGGCTCGATTTGTTGTATTAATTTTTATAAAATATTACGGCAAAATAAAAGAAATGTTGCCGTTTCGTTTGCATATTTATCGATGTGGATGCTCTTGCAAATGGATTGTTCTGCATATTTTCGATTTCAAAGCTTTAAACTTTTGAGCGAAACAGTCTTGCATCAAGGCAGAAAATTTCCATACATCTGAAAATATGTTATGGCTAAATAAACGCATTTGGCTCTGTCTGTGATTAAAAGCAACGAATAAATAAAAACTCAAACAGAACGGTAATTTGTTGCTCTACCTTTTCACTAATAGCCCTTGGTATGATGTTGATGTATATAGATCAACATGAAATACTAATTCAACATAAGATTGTTATTGCACTTAAGAAATTTGTGTGGAGAACTATGCATAATATATATAAATATTGAGCTAAAATCTTTCTTAAAATACGTATGTTATGTACACGTCCACACATTCAGGTAATTTCGTAACTCAGCATATTTGCGAACAATACCTACTTCATTACATATGGTGTAACTAAAGCAATATGTAAAATCCTAACTGTATAGGATCGGTCGGGTCTTACCCAGTTAACCACATGTGCTCGTTTATCTAAGGCATAAATGCTCGCCAACAAATGCATAACAAAGTTTGCACTTCAACTGTATAGAAGAAGCAGACGCTTTGAAAACAATTCATTTAGTGAATATTTTAAAATGAACAAAACAGACACATAACACTAAACATGTTCACTGTTCCTTGAATCATCCATTTTGTTTTATTAATATCCAAACTCCAAACAGATGTTTATTTACTGTATGTATGTGCATGACCCGAAAATACATCTGGAAATAGTAAACGTTTGAATTATTTTTGTGTATGTTGGGTGGAAACCTTATAATTTTAATATTTGATGAATTAATGTTTAAGTTAAGGAAATAAAAAATAAAATATATGATAACATTTAATAGTTTAAAGCACTCCACAATATAATATAATTCAATATATGTGATGTGTGTGGTTGTATGGTTTGTTGTCAATAGTCATGTGAAATAAAGCAAATTAAAAATAAATACCTCGCGAACTGTTTTCACATTCCAGTTCGGTATGAATAATCGTTTTGTCTACATCAAGAATAGTAATTTAAACAAACCCATCAAGGGGTAAGTGTTCAAGATAATTTAATAAAGAGAACGCCAAGTGCGAGAGTAAATCAGTTGTCTGAACATCTAACGAGCCTCTTCTCTATAAAAAAAAAGCACGAATTACATATTTATTGCATGCTTTCCGGTGGTTTATAGAGAAATATCAGTGAATTAAAACTGATAATTTTACTGTTCCAAACAGTGAAAATTAACAGTGAAAATTATCGATAATTTTCACTGTTTACTATGAAATGACGTCATTTTTGACGAAATGACGTCATTATCCCAGCGAAATTCTTTAGTTAAACTCTTTAACAATGTATATAAACGGGAAAAAAAGCTTAAAATAAAAAGAAAATTTATTGGATTAGGTGGGATATCCATTTTAATTCACTCGTGATCATAGAAAAAAAAATTTTCTATGATCACTCGTAAATTAAAATCGATAATCCACCGATTCCAAAAAATATCCTCTATGCCCTCGGCATAATTTTAATGAGTTGCCGCTTAATTCTATTTCAAACTAGTTTTGTAAAACGATAATGATTCGTAAATGTCGAGTGATTCTTCGGATAACAATATTTTACATTTTAATAATGCTCGAAGATACCAACATGTACAGTGTAACTATGATAGTCTCACCTATGAGGTAAACCCCATGAAATAGGCACGTCCAGGTTTAACAAAACTTGCAGGTCCTCGTAGAAGGCGCACCATCTGCAAGAGATCAGATATAAGATAATGATCCATTATTATTACACTTTGTTAGAAGGTTTGTGTTGTTTTATAGAAAAAATGTGTTTGTTTTGTATTTTAAACCTTTTATTTGTTTAGCATTTAGTCTTAGTTATCCAAAATGTTTTATTTAATGTATATGTGTGTGCCATACAATATTACGTTCAGGGTTTTATTGTTATGCCGCGAAGCAATTTAAATGAGATATATTGGTTCAGTTTATTGAAAAAGGAATGTAACATGACTTTGATGTTTACAAATATTTGATCCCACTAGTTAAATATGTCACGCGGTTTAATATTACATCGAACAATCAAGGAGCGCCATATAAAAACACATGAAACACTAATGTTCATTTTATTAGTTTACTTCTATAACGTTGCGACGGACTGAAACAAATAAACAAATAAAAATCGAATAATATTGAATACTGCGAATATTTACACGTCATTATGACAAAAATGACGTCATTAAAAATACATATGAGACATATTACACCCTATGATTATGGAACTTGTTTCTCATTTTAGCAGTAGTATATAAAAGTAAATAAAGGGTATATAATTAAATAGTATGCTTTTTCTGTCTTGATCGTTTACTTTCTCATGTCATAGAAACTTCCATGTGATTCCATGTAAATTTCTCTTGTTTTGTTCCTGACATTCATAGTATGTTAATATTATTCTAGATAATCATATTAATCTACATATTATTTTCAAAATGCGATAAATAAAAAAGGCATAATGATTGTCATAGAATTTCTGCACATCGTCTGAACCAATGTTATTTATTCGGTTAATATTACAGTATGTTCCGTTTGGGAACTGGTTTGCAAAATTTCGTTTTCATAAATATTCATAAGAATACTCATTGCCTATGAAATTGCGCTTCACATTTAGAAATTCGTTTATAAAGTCCTAGAATGAACGATAATTTTATCGCATACAGTACACAGAACAAACACGGTACACATGAAAAAGAGAACAGCGTCTTCACTGTTACTCTTTTGAAATATGTCATATTATAAATGTGAGTGAACGTGAGTGCCAACGATCAGTTCTGTATTGCTGATGGGAAGTCGTTTATCATTAGGACCAAACCAAATCAGTGCAAATGTTTAGAATCATCAGTATTTATTCCACAAGGAAAACAATTATTTGATTGATGGTCAAAGACGTATTGCGCGGAGCGCATACTTTTTCATTAAAATTTAAGGATTTCAGAAATAGCCAGCGGAGATACAATCATACAATTCAAGATGCAAGACTGATTAGAATATAACAAAAATATATTTCACCACCATCGTGTTTTATTATAGATATACTACTTTCCCGCCTTATGTTATTTATTTTGTATTGGAAGTGATTCATATGCACGTACTATTTGTCTAATGTTGCATATATCAAAAGGCTCATATTATAATGCAAAGATATACATACAAATAATTACATACATACACGATTGTTACAAATACTTAAGTACTTAAGGAAAACAATATACACCTGAATATCAATCTGAGTGAGCACACACATTTTTTTGGTATGTATGATCTTCTTGAAACAATGAATCGACGTTTTTTTAATCAATCAATAGCAGAACCCAAATGTCGAATTGTAAACAAAAAAATTTAATTTTTGTCGCAAGTGTAGATACTAATGTACAGTGTGTGAAATATTCTGAGCTTAGTTTGAGGTTCTATAAGTCAATTAAATGGTTTGTACACCCAATACTTTGCGTTGACAGTTCCAAGGCGGCGATCTCAGCTGTAATACATTTTTAATGCTTTATTGTCGGCGTAGATTGTCGTTGTTCTTTACAGGAAATTGAACACTTGCCTCCAAAAAGACAAGCTCGAGTAAATAAGAATGATTCTCATGTTAACGTTTTTAGAGATTCAGTATTCATATTAATTTCCGAAAATTAATGTTTTATTTGTCTCGTGTTATACACTAATTGAACTTTAGAATAAAGATTTAAAAGCCAATTAACAATAAGTGGTATCGTTAAAGTGTCTGATGTCATCGACTGAATTAAAAGGAATGTCATGATTAGTAGGTTTGGATTACATATTTACTTGGAATGACTGTACAACCAAACTTGATAGCTTGTACAAATGATGCGACATGTATGCACATATATTACATGGTGTTTCTATTTTGCTTGTTTATAAAATATATATTTTAAGTAATCTCGATTAAAAACTATAGAACAAAATATTTCTTAAAAAGGAGAGAGGGTGGAACAAATAAAATATTAGGTTAGTGTCTTTGTGGAGTTTCATAAAAAAAAAAACATTTCGACGAATTGAAGAAAATTAGCGCGAACATGTCCAGCCGTGATAGCCTTCCGGATACAAGTCAGATAAATGCAAGTACACAAACCGTATGTTGCCAATAATTTATTTTTTATTTGTTAAACTAAAAAAATCTCACGTAGTGGCATCGAAACAATACGTTATGTTTCCGCAACTTGACATTGCCCATAACAATTTCTCGCGAAAACGGTGTTAAAAAACATCGCTACATACCTCGATTAAACGTTCATCCGGATGTCAACGGTTACACACTCCGTAGCTATATAGCTTGTTTTTCAGTTATTATTCTTTGCGTATTTGTAAATAGTTGTCATGTTACTAATGACCGTGTGATTATATTATACTATTTAGCAAATGACCTCACTTCCAAATCAACTTGGGCCCAAATAACAGAGCATATATTTCGTTAAATATGGACATTCCTAGTGCTTGCCGTAACGGCTTTCATTACTTGTATTACTCACGACGCAAGATACTAGTAATATCTTTATCTCTACACAATTGAATGTAATACTTTTTTAATTAATTGATATTATTTGAACAGAATGTATAAAGAGTTGTATCTTGTTCCATGTGATTTTAATTACTTACATTAGGCTAATAAAGAACATGTCTCTGAACAATCTTGGCACCATAGTTATTGTTGCGAGGACGCCGTGGGAGTAATCAAGGATGCATCTCAATTTGATTCGTACTTTTATTTCTTAGTCTATCATGACGACAATGACGAAGATGACGACAATGACGACTATGGCGACTAGCATTGACGATTCTCTACAATAAATGAAATTAACAATAAAAATAAAATGAATAATAGGATTAAAGTGCAACATATATGCTATTCAAAGTATAATATAATAGCATACACTCATTAGGATAAAAGGTTTCATAAATAACAATTTGAAACATTTTCAATAAAGATCGAACTTCTTTATAATGATTAAAGTTCGCTACATCTGAATATCTTATACACTATTGGCTAGATTGCACTTTACCGGTACGCAGATTTTTACCACTATCGACAAAGCGGGCGTTTGGGGGCGGTGGCCCTTGATACTTAGGAAATATATAGGATAATTTGATTATTAAGTGTTGCGTTATGTGTTATGTGTTAAGTATTGCGGGTTAGGGTTAGATAAGCTTTTCCGTTCTTTTTTAAGGTACCGGTAAAGTACATTTGCCCCACAATATTTATTACATAGCATTAATTCATTGATAAAACATATTATAAATACCGAATATGGTGTTCCCCATTAACGGACCTCGCAAACCAAAAATGTTTATTTTTTAAAATACATGACGTCGAATTGTGAAGCGTGAACATGCGACGTCGCGGCAAAATGGTATACATTACGGCGCTTTACAATGACGCGGCTTTTTTAACAATAAAAGATTTCAAATTAAATCACATTAATGATTTTAACAGTTACGTTTACGAGTAAACCCCACCTTAATGTATAATAATCCATGTTCAATGACTTACAAATATCAAATGTTTCGTCGGATAATTATGTAGTCCTTGAATTATAGCGCTTAACAAGTGAAATGAACTCATCTTATAACTTAAGACTCTGTATAATTTGGTTCAGGCATCGACAATTACATCGTTATTTTGCGTTAATTTGTGTATTTCTAATAGACCAGAGGCGAACACCGGGATTGATTGATGAGTGTCATATACAAATAGTATATATGGGATTGAAGGCATTGAGAACATTTTTTTTTAATGTTTTTTTTTTAACCCGAAAAACATCAGGGCATGTATTAGATTGTGTTTATTTCATATACTACAGCTCCAGTAAGGAATATCAAGTCACTTTTTCAATGTCAGTGTTTTTAACTGTGGGTTCTTATGGCATAATATGTTTTCTATTAACACTGAACTTGTAAGAGGATTTGAAAATAGATTACAACGTATAAATTTAGTTTACACAAACATTGTGATAGTGCACTTTAGTCTGAAATTTACAATGACAGTATATTTTGTCTACACCGATTAGGGTAATGCAAACATAGTGCAATACCTTTAAGACGTAAATGGGTTGCAATAATTTACTTGCATTTCAAAGTACTAAGATGATTCAATTTTCTGAAATATCAACACGTAACGTATCGATGTCAAACTGGATTGATATGGTATCGACCCTTAATTGAATGTATAACCATTTTCAGTGACGATCCATGATACAACGATAAAGCGAAAAGTAAAAATGAAATCATAAACTGTGTTTCTATTAAATTATCATACGCAGTAAAACATGTCCATAAAATGCTACTGATGCTTCTCAATAATGACATAACTATGAATACAATATCGGATTAATTTACAATGTTGGGAAAAGTTCTTCTGAAACATTAATATTGATAAAACTGATGGATGCTATCTGAAAATTCGCTTATTCAATCAAGCTATAGAAGTTCATTGCATATGAACATTCTGACTTTTAAAAAAATAAAAATTGCTTGTATGATTGCTGATTGATTGGTTATTTATCTGAAATATGGTAAAAACCCAAAGTTCTACGAATAAAACATTACCATGAAACCGCACAAACTGTGCGTTTTCTTTATCAAGGAGTGGAAGCTTAAACAGCGACGTTGAAGTAAAGTAAAGTTTGTAAAAATATGGACTCCAGAAGTGATAAGTTAGTTTTGACCACGTGTTAATTCAACAACAACAACAAAATAAAGCTCAATGCGTTTCGAAATGCTTTTGAAATTTGTTTCAATGTAAGCGTTGGTTAAAATGATTAAACCAATAAGGTCTAAACATAAGCATGTCAACAAGGTTATTGTGTTCAAGCATTTCGCACTTTGTATCATATGGAAACGTATATGGTACACCCCAATAATGTGGTCATTCCGGAATAATTTATATCGACTTACTGTAGAATAACATGGTATGTCGACATAGTTTTGTAGCTTTTTCCACCTTAATTTTACTCGTCATAACGACATTAAGTTGATGTCTCGACGTAAATGTGTCCGGCTTTTCCCGAAAATATATTTGGTCGACATGATCTAAGTCGACAAATCTACATAATTTTTGGAGTCATGCTCTTGTGAAAATGACTTGCCATCATAGCTTTAGTCGACAAGATGAGTTATTTTTTGCGCCATGACATCTTTTTCATATCATGTCGTCATAGAATTTTGACATCATCACATTATTGCAGCATTGGTTCATGACTTCCGGGCGTCGAACAGAATTTTAGTTTCTGGTATATTCTTTCGAAACACGCAAGACCTCAGACAGTCCATTTTTACAGCAGGAATGCTTGGTATAAACGTACAAATAACATACACTGTTTGCAAACAATACATATTAATGTGTTCGTTGGGTTTTATGAGCATTGAAAGAGCCTAAATCTCGATTGATTTATTTAGATATTTATCCTTAACTGATACATGCAAAACGTGTGTTTAACGACTCACAACTTTTTTATATTGCAGAGTTGTGTCTTAGTGATACTAATATATATGTTGACTCATCGTTAGCTGTACTTTCAAATCAAGAAAGGGATGTTTGGATTTCGCGTTATCACAAACAGTGCTATACGCGTCTGGGTATATGTGGATTCTTGCTTTTCCTACACAACACTGCTCTCAGTTTGAGTCAACTGAAACGTATACTGCGAAGGTTAGGGCTAAAAAGACGCAACGCGTCGTCTCCTCTTCCAGACGTTATACGAGCGATTCGTTCAGTATATAAAAGAGGGATGGCTGAATGTGGTTATACAACTATATGGAAACTAGTCAACACAATTTCAAATGTCAAAGTTACCCAAGAAACAACAAGGTGTTATTGAAGGTAATTGATCTTGAGAGTGTTGCTCTCAGGTCTGCACATCGCCTGCGACGCAGAGTCTATACCAATAAAGGCCCTAATTTTACTATACACATTGATGGGTATGTTACGCTAACGACTTTTGGAATTGTTATACACGGGGCGGTTGATAGATTTTCCAGATGCATGTTATGGCTGGAGGCATGTTATTCGAATAATGACCATCGAATTATTGCGGGCATCTTTGTTAACTTTGTGAAACGGATTGGTCGCGTTCCACGTCTGGTTCGTGATGATGCAGGGACAAAAAACGTTTAGGTACGGGCTATGCAAATAGCGTCTAGGTTTAATGACAGAGATAACATGTCTTGAATGAACAGTTACATGACTGGGAGATCCACTGGTAATCAAAGAATTTAACGTTTTTGGGTAAATTTAAGTGTCAGTTTTACTGTGTTTTGGAGGAACTATTTTAAGGATATGGTAGACAGCGGCTTGCTACGGATTGATGATCCTGTGCATTTAGAATGCTTGAGATTCTGTTTCATACCATTAATACAACATGATCTGAACTATTTTACCCATCTATGGAATTCTCATCGGATTCGGCAGCAAAGACACATGGAAACACCAAATGGGATACCGACGGTAATGTACTAGCAGCCTGAGGCGTATGGAACCCGAGATTTTTTAATTCGGCTTTCTTGCGAATTGGAAACCATTGATCGTATTCAAGAGAGAAACCGCAGTTTGGGTGTAAAGATGACTTCATACCCGTCCTAGAACATGTGTGTGAAATGCAGCGGGAGCAACTGACAACTCCTGAATCGATTGAAAGTGCGACTTCTTTGTTCTTGGCCTTGACTGAAATATTGGATGGTTACTAATTACATATGCAAAAATATATGCTTAAAAAAGAAAAGTGGTTAGATTTTGCAAATTTAATCGTTAAGTTAGTTCAAGTATGTTTCGTTTCGAATTTTATTTACAATGTGTCGATGATCAACAAAAAATTATTATTCTTGTTATTGGAATTGATCATGAAGTAGTTAAACGTTGTTTTTTTTTCTTTGCTAAAATAAATTCACTCATATTGTTGTACACATTTAAAGACATTGCAAACTTGGCAAAAACAGATTAATCATGTTCTTCATTTCATTGTTAGATTGCAAAAGAATGAATGAAACGTCACTTATTGTTTGAAAACATGGCGGTCATTTAGTTATGAAATCCTCGTAAATTGTGGTATGTTCCTTTCAAATTATGGTTCTTTCAAAAGATTTTTAATATTTCATTTCAAACGTCAATATTTTAAACGAAATGACTGTTGTAAATCTTATATTTAATATTTACACGGGCACAAATATATGGTATGTTTATTTTGTATTTTCTTACTTGATTTTCTGTTCCTGAAACTCTAGTGTACATGTATATAGTACATGTTTGAAATAAATGTTCATTCTGCAATTCGATCTTATTTTTTTTGAATGGTCAAATAATTCGTTTATGAGGAAATGGAAAATTATTAAAATGTGACACAAAATTTGGCTATTTGTAGATCAATTTCAGAGCTAGCTGATGTGATCGGTCTTTCTTCGTCGTCCGTCAAAATTTTCACTAAAGCGAAATCACCTACTCAGCTGTGTCAATTGCTTCAACCCGGCAAAGTAGGGGCATTGTGTTCGTGAAACACAATGCCCCCTACTTTGCCGGGTTGAAGCCATATATTTTACCTTTGACCTTGAAGGATGACCTTGACATTTCACCACTCAAAATGTGCATCTCCATGAGATACGCATGCATGCCAAATATCGAGTTGCTATCTTTAATATTGCAAAATTCGACCCTTTACCTTGAAGGATGACCTTGACCTGTCACCACTCAAAATGTGCAGCTCCATGAGATGCACATGCATGCCAACTATCTTCAATATTGAAAAAGTTATGGGCAATGTTAAAGTTTTCGGACGGACGGACGAACAGACAGACTGACAGTTCAAAAACTATATGCCACCCTTCAGGGGCATAAAAAGTTTAAGTTTTCTGACGGACTGACAGACGCCATATATTTGACATTTGACCTTGAAGGATGACATTAACCTTTACTTTTCACCACTAAAAATGTGCAGCTCCATGAGATGCACATGAATGACACATATCAAGTTGCTATGTTCAATATTGAAAAAGTTATGGCCATTAAAGTTTTCGAGCGGACGGACACACAGACTGACACACAGACTGACTGACGGACAGTTCAACTGCTATATGCCACCCTACCGGGGGCATAAAAATTTGAATATTTGTTTACGAGCCGGTATAGTTTTATATGAGTTTGTCTACTTGTGATACACGTACATAGATGTTTCACTAGTGTACATTATTCTGATTGGCTATGGTATATCATTTGACTGGGCGAGCTGCCTCCACGAAGCGCACGAGGAAATCGAGCATCGAGCGTCGGACAACTTGGATTAATTATGCCACGTGCGACATGTACACAGTCGAAAAGGAGGCGCTTACTAAATCCATGCATGAATAAATCCAAAATTATATTGTCTCTTTGCCAAACCATTGAAAACATATGCACATGCAGACTGATAATTGTAATTACATGTATAAGGATTGAAACGCTCGTTTCTTCGCGTCATCGATGTAAGTATGTTAGTTTTGGTATTTAATTCGGCTTAATGCAAATTAGTTTCTCACAAAAATGCACATTTTAAACTAGAGACAACTAAACATTTTACATTTAAAAGACCGGAAAGCGCGTTCAAGATAACACTTTAATAGCTGCATGTGATGTATCAAGCAGATACTATAATGGTGAGCATTAAAATATGATTCAATTTCAGATTTAACAAAAGTTGAGCTTCAAATCTTCGCATAGAAGCTAATTATTTAAATTATAAATCTCTAATTCTAAATATCAAATTTAAAAAGATGATTTATAAAACAACATAACAGCTTATGAGTTTCAGTCTGCTCTGCTCACCTGAGGGAATGATATGAAAAGAAAGACGAGTTAAACTCGTGTGTAAATACTTTAGAACATTTATATGACAAAGGCTGACTTCAAGTCAATGTTAAGGTCTTCCAAAGTATTTAATATAAGCATATATAGAAAATTACCCGACCCCCTGGTAGCCATGGTTTACCCGACCCCCTGGTAGCCATGGTTTACCCGACCCCATGGTAGACATGGTTCCCGACCCCCTGGTAGCCATGGTTTACCCGACCCCCTGGTAGACATGGTTCCCGACCCCCTGGTAGCCATGGTTTACCCGACCCCCTGGTAGACATGGTTTTTAATACTGATTGACCAGAACCATTTTACAACTCAAAAGTGTCAAGAAAACAAAAGTTTTGACCAAAATCTATGAAGAGTGGTCTAAAAATGCAACTTCTAGAGTTTTCACATGTTTATATTATAAACAAAAAGAGAAAACTGGCCCAACTCCTGACGGCCAATTTTTCCCCACCTATCAGTACCAATTTCGAACTTGTCTGAAAAATCAATAATACCAATTTTCTGACTAAGTTTCATAATGATTGGCAAAAAAAGTGACTTTAAGCGTGTTCACAAGCTTCTTTTACTACATAAAATCTATGGAAAATGACCCCATGAAGGCCATGTTTTTTGACGGACCAGAACCAGTTTCAAACAAACTATACATATAGAGAAAACTGCCCCTGCCCCTGAAAGCCATATTTCCCCACCGATCTTGACAATTTTCGTACTCGTCCATGATTTAAATAAAACTATCACAAGGTCTTTATTCGTTGACCAAGTGACATTGTTTTCAACCCCACATGACCAGTTTAGAACTCAGTTGAGGTATGATTTGGACCAATTTCCTGACAAAGTTTCATGAAGATCGGACAAGAAATGCGGTCTCTAGTGTTCACAAGGCAAAGGTTCACAACGGACACAGGTCGATCGAATATCACCATGAGTACTAAAGAGCTTATGTGAGCTAAACAATGGGCAGCCAATTTGTTGACATAGGCATTGAAAGGACCAGTATGTATGTATGTATGTAGGTATGTATGTAGGTATGTAGGTAGGTAGGTAGGTAGGTAGGTAGGTAGGTAGGTAGGTAGGTAGGTAGGTAGGTCGGTAGGTAGGTCGGTCGGTCGGTCGGTAGGTCGGTCGGTCGGTAGGGTCGGTCGGTCGGTCGGTAGGTCGGTCGGTCGGTCGGTCGGTCGGTCGTCGGTCGGTCGGTCGGTCGGTCGGTCGGTCGGTCGGTCGGTCGGTCGGTCGGTCGGTCGGTCGGGTCGGTCGGTCGGTCGGTCGGTCGGTCGGTCGGTCGGTCGGTCGGTCGGTCGGTCGGTCGGTCGGTCGGTCGGTCGGTCGGTTCGGTCGGTCAGGTCGGTCGGTCGGTCGGTCGGTCGGTCGGTCGGTCGGTCGGTCGGTCGGTCGGTCGGTCGGTCGGTCGGTCGGTCGGTCGGTCGTCGGTCGGTTCGGATCGGTCGGTCGGTCGGTCGGTCGGTCAGGTCGGTCGGCTCGGTCGGTCGGTCGGTCGGTCGGTCGGTCGGTCGGTCGGTCGGTCGGTCGGTCGGTCGGTCGTCGCTTCGGTCGGTACGGTCGGTCGGTCGTCGGTCGGTCGGTCGTCGGTCGGTCGGTCGGTCGGTCGGTCGGTCGAGTCGGTCGGTCGGTCGGTCGAGTCGGGCGGTCGGTCGGCGGTCTGTCGGTCGGTCGGTCGGTCGGTCGGTCGGTCGGTCGGTCGGTCGGTCGTCGGTCGGTCGGTCGGTCGTCGGTCGGTCTGTCGGTCGGTCGGTCGGTCGGTCGGGGGTCGGTCGGTCGGTCGGTCTGTCGGTCGGTCGGTCGGTCGGTCGGTAGGTAGGTAGGTAGGTAGGTAGGTAGGTAGGTAGGTAGGTAGGTAGGTAGGTAGGTAGGTAGGTAGGTAGGTAGGTAGGTAGGTAGGTAGGTAGGTAGGTAGGTAGGTAGGTAGGTAGGTAGGTAGGTAGGTAGGTAGGTAGGTAGGTAGGTAGGTAGGTAGGTAGGTAGGTAGGTAGGTAGGTAGGTAGGTAGGTAGGTAGGTAGGTAGGTAGGTAGGTAGGTAGGTAGGTAGGTAGGTAGGTAGGTAGGTAGGTAGGTAGGTAGGTAGGTAGGTAGGTAGGTAGGTAGGTAGGTAGGTAGGTAGGTAGGTAGGTAGGTAGGTAGGTAGGTAGGTAGGTAGGTAGGTAGGTAGGTAGGTAGGTAGGTAGGTAGGTAGGTAGGTAGGTAGGTAGGTAGGTAGGTAGGTAGGTAGGTAGGTAGGTAGGTAGGTAGGTAGGTAGGTAGGTAGGTAGGTAGGTAGGTAGGTAGGTAGGTAGGTAGGTAGGTAGGTAGGTAGGTAGGTAGGTAGGTAGGTAGGTAGGTAGGTAGGTAGGTAGGTAGGTAGGTAGGTAGGTAGGTAGGTAGGTAGGTAGGTAGGTAGGTAGGTAGGTAGGTAGGTAGGTAGGTAGGTAGGTAGGTAGGTAGGTAGGTAGGTAGGTAGGTAGGTAGGTAGGTAGGTAGGTAGGTAGGTAGGTAGGTAGGTAGGTAGGTAGGTAGGTAGGTAGGTAGGTAGGTAGGTAGGTAGGTAGGTAGGTAGGTAGGTAGGTAGGTAGGTAGGTAGGTAGGTAGGTAGGTAGGTAGGTAGGTAGGTAGGTAGGTAGGTAGGTAGGTAGGTAGGTAGGTAGGTAGGTAGGTAGGTAGGTAGGTAGGTAGGTAGGTAGGTAGGTAGGTAGGTAGGTAGGTAGGTAGGTAGGTAGGTAGGTAGGTAGGTAGGTAGGTAGGTAGGTAGGTAGGTAGGTAGGTAGGTAGGTAGGTAGGTAGGTAGGTAGGTAGGTAGGTAGGTAGGTAGGTAGGTAGGTAGGTAGGTAGGTAGGTAGGTAGGTAGGTAGGTAGGTAGGTAGGTATGTCTGTAGTATGTATGTATGTATGTATGTATGTATGTATGTATGTATGTATGTATGTATGTATGTATGTATGTATGTATGTATGTATGTATGTATGTATGTATGTATGTATGTATGTATGTATGTAGTATGTATGTATGTATGTATGTATGTATGTATGTATGTATGTATGTGAACATATGCGCATCTTGCCACTTCTATATTTTTTTAATACAAATTCATTCAGTGGCTGCTGAGTGCAGAAACCTAAAAGGTTATACCTTATAGTGCCTATGGCATCAAAGGGCAATAACTCATCGAATCAGAATGATTAACATTGACATGAATAACATTGTTTTATCGTTTTATTCAAATGTTTTCAGAATTATAGAAATAGTTAAAGCTAAAAAAAAATTGAATCATTTGGAGAAAAATATATCATAAACCTACAAATATTATTGTCAATAACACATCGAATCAGAATGATTACATTTACATGAATAACAGTGTTTTGTACTTTCCTTCAAATGGTTTGAGAATTATAGAAATGGTTCAAGTTGAATAAAGAAGAGCTGTCTCCATGGGATGACATATGCCCCCGAAAAATGCTTTGACAGAAGTTATTAGATTTTTTCGAGACCTAAACGCTGATCTTGAACCTTAACGCGGACCCTTAGTTCAAGGTCAAGGTCAAGTCAAAGTGGTAAAAAATTGTGTGCGTATGGTAAGGTCTTGTCCATAAACACATGCTTACCAAACATGAAGGTTACATCTGAAGCGACATATAAGTTATGATCATTTTTTAAAACCCTAACGCAGATTTTGAAACCCAAACGCGGACCCTAAGTTCAAGGTCAAGGTCAAAGGGGTCAAAATGTGTGTGCGTATGGAAAGGCCTTGTACATATACACATGCATACCAAATATTAAGGTTACATCTGAAAGTACTGAAGTACGCTCAATAGAACATCTGCGTTAAAAATTGAACTTAAAATGAGCAAAAATAAACAAAACAATATAGCACAATAAAAACTTAACTAAAATGTTATTTCACAGTAAGTCGATATAAACTAATCCGGCATGACCATATTATTTGGTTACCATATACGCTTCCATAATTTTTAAACAACGCCCTTTGTCCACATAAATTATATCGATTCCTTTAGTTATATCGCCATGTCAACATTATGTTACTTGCAAGTCATCAAGATATATGCCGTCATACAGTAAACAACACAGAAATAGTTAAATTTACACGACGGCTAGGTTCAAATATCTTCAGAGATTTAGGCTCTGATGCCAACATGCGGGTTGTTTAAGTCTTGACAACTTATCTTATGTCGACAAATCAACATAATTTTAGGCGTCATGCTCTTTGAAAATGACTTGCCATCGTAGTTTTAGTCGACACAATGAGTTATTTTTGACGACATGGCACCTTTTTTATATCATGCCGTCATAGAATGTTGACATCATCACAGTATCAGGGTGTACCATATACGTTTCCATAGTATCATTTGCAGAATATTAAGCGTAATTGTTTTTAATTGAATTTACGATTTGTGTAAAGCGATACTGTTTAACATTTTGACAATCTTTTGATTATTATTCGAAAACTGATGTAGTACGATGTTTAAAAAAGTATTGCCCTGCAAACAAAATCACGTCATACAGTTTGTTCTGACAAATCGCCATTAAAATATAAAATCTCATTAAATAAACAATTTAATTCTGAATAAATTGGCACGTATTCGTGATCATGAAGTCTTGTGAAATAGAAACCAGATAAGAGCTGCTAATGACGTCTTCATTAAGCGAGATAATACTGGTTCGTGGCACATTAAGTAGTTTTTGTTAGCGTTGTATTTGTGTGTTGTTTTTGTTTTATCGGAACCACCAATTTACTTCATATTTTCTGTTAATTTATTTTGTATCCTTGTATTTTGAAAATGATATATTTATCGTTTGATGTGAGTGAATTGTTAACACAAAAACGGTGTTTCTTTCAATATACTGCATGTATTTGAATTACAGCAGTCGATAAGTCACATACTCTTCCTTCGTTGTATTTGCCTTTATGTTAGCTTATTACACATTTCGTTGTAATTAAACGAATTACGCCATATGTAAAATTTTGATAGGGAATGATCACGCCAAATATTGTTTAACTTGTGTCGCAGTAACAGCATGATATGCCTCTGTTTGGATTCTTCGCATAATTTACTAATTTGTTTTAAATATTTATGACATGTCATATTTTTGCATAAAAGTGCAATCACATAATGCACAGATTCGATCATACATAACAGTGCAATCACATAATGCACAGATTCGATCATACATAACAGTGCAATCACATAATGCACAGATTCGATCATACATAACAGTGCAATCACATAATGCACAGATTCGATCATACATAACAGTGCAATCACAGAATGCACAGAATCGATCATACATAACAGTGCAATCACATAATGCACAGATTCGATCATACATAACAGTGCAATCACATAATGCACAGATTCGATCATACATAACAGTGCAATCACATAATGCACAGATTCGATCATACATAACAGTGCAATCGCATAATGCACAGATTCGATCATACATAACAGTGCAATCACATAATGCACAGATTCGATCATACATAACAGTGCAATCACATAATGCACAGATTCGATCATACATAACAGTGCAATCACATAATGCACAGATTCGATCAAACATAACAGTGCAATCACATGATGCACAGAATCGATCATACATAACAGTGCAATCACATAATACACAGATTCGATCATACATAACAGTGCAATCACATAATGCACAGATTCGATCATACATAACAGTGCAATCACATAATGCACAGATTCGATCATACATAACAGTGCAATCACATAATGCACAGATTCGATCATACATAGCAGTGCAATCACATAATGCACAGATTCGATCATACATAACAGTGCAATCACATAATGCACAGATTCGATCATACATTACAGTGCAATCACATAATGCACGGATTCGATCATACATAACAGTGCAATCACATAATGCACGGATTCGATCATACATAACAGTGCAATCACATAATGCACAGATTCGATCATACATAACAGTACAATCACATAATGCACAGATTCAATCATACATAACAGTGCAATCACATAATGCACAGATTCGATCATACATAACAGTGCAATCACATAATGCACAGATTCGATCATACAAATATGCTTATACTCAACCAATTACGGACACTTTATTTTTTATGGAATACAAAGCGGTAAATTAATCATCCAAGCCGAGAATGAATAATACTTTTTAAGTTTAAACATCGATGCGATAAATAATAGGTAAATGTGCGTTTTGTGCAAATGAAAAACCATAAGTATCATTAAACTAAATATTGCACCAATATACTATAACCATAACAATTTAGTCTATACTTCTTCGGATTAAACGGGATATACACGTAAAAAAGTGATATTGCCTTTATCAATAACTTTCGAATTTTAAGATGATCTAAACTTCAATCGAAAATCCAAATCAAAATGTATGTTAATTGTTTTCAACTCAACAGTTAAGACAATGACATATATACGCGTCTCCGTCGCCTATTTGTAAGGGTGTTCGAGTCCCATACGGGTTGATCTGACATGTCCGTTTGGGTTCCTAATATCTAGTTTTATCGTTTTGTACCGATAGCCTTAATGATATATATCATAAGTATAGATTTTCATCGGTCAAGGTGTCTTATAAGTCGAACTTGATTGCCCAAAACTCCGAAATGGGAAACTAATATATTTTAAGAGCACGTCATATTATTTACATTGGCAATTCTCAGTAATGTTATTGTACAGGTTTGTGCAAACAGTTTTATATAAGTTAAGACAGGTTTCTATTTTGAGTAATAAATAATCAATGTTGCACCGTTATCTGTTTGATCTTCGACAAGGGCACCTGCATATGCGATGAGGATCATTCCGATGCGTTAAAAACTAGATTTTTTCATTAATATGATGTGTTCTTGAGTATTGGAATCTCAATTGCGTTAATGACCCAGTGCATTTAATAAAATTATTTCCGTTCATGCAATGTTTGGAAAAGTGCAGCAACGGAAAAAAATCTCAACAATAAATCAAATTATCATTCGAAAATAAGGTTGATTATTAATTGAATCATAAAAATAGTCATGGTGAGTTTTGCTGTTATTATAACCTGTATCAATAAATTATAATATTCAAAGTTCAAATAATCAATCAGAGTTCGAATTGTCATCCGAGTTAATGTAACAGACGTGTTTAAGAGCCTTCTTATATGCTGTAAATGACTTTTTAAAAATAAAAACAAACACAATGAACTATTCCGTCTCACTTATGTAGTGACGATTAACATAAACTTGTGGCGCTGTGTTCCCATATCTCCGTATAAATGACAATGCTTCCAAAAAAGTGTGGCTTTATAAATTTACACTTGAAGAACAACCGCGAGTCTAGTCTAAATGCTTTCCGGTCTGCACTTTCGTTTAACACAATGTTCGTTTAACACTGATTTAATAATGACATAAGCACCTTGAAAATTCCGTCTGGAAGAGCGGCATACAACGTGCACATAAGAAAAGAAGTAACATGTAAGTAGAGTTAAAATTATAGACATAGCATGTCATGATCATTGAATATTGGACGCCTCGTCTGTCTCCTGTTTGCTATTGATATTTCGGAGGTTTCAGTGAAATGATGTGGTTTTAAATCTTATGATATGTGTTTACAATAGTATGCTGTGTGCTTGCCATAGTAGGCTGTGTGTGTGATGGTATGGTGTGTGTTTGTGATGATATGCTGTGTGTTAGTGATGATATGATGTGTGTTTGTGATGATATGCTGTTTGTTTGCCATAGTCTGCTATGTGTCTGCCATGGTGCATTCTTCACTATTCTATGGTTTAGATATCGACACAATGCTCATATTTTTTGGCTATAATATCTTCACGAAATGCAATTCTGTCTAACACATTATTAGCCATTGAAATAGTAAAACTTATACAAATTAATGGTTGCCAATCTCTGGATCGACCATATAATAATACATCGAATCAATGAACTACTGGCATATCCAGTAATCATTGGTATTATTATGATCATTAACATTGAAATAAATGAATTGCAAATTTAGCAGAATAATCAGCTTTATATCGCATCATGTCTTAAAATAATTGCAAGTCAACATAGTTCTTCGAAATGTTTTTATCGTGTTACAATTGTAAATATATTTAAATTATTTGTTAATAAATTATGGGATTTCTTAACAAACATCGCCGTTAAAATAATACTTGCACAATTATGTAGAACGTGTCTGTTAAGTTATCCTCTATCCTTTTGAATGTGTTTGCGCAAATAAATAATTCTAGGTGTAGCACATTTTTCATTAGAATTGCATTGTCAATTAAAGATGCGTAATCTTAACTCGTTTAACATTTATTATTTGTATCGAATGGAAAATACAAGCAAGTCATACCAAAACCTGTTAATGGCATTTTTTAAAGTTCATATAATCTTATTAAGTAAATGCAGTGTTACCAATTAGTAATTGTTATGTGTAAAGTTATGTTAAGATATGCATTCATATCATGCACAACACATTTCACTGGCAAAAAGTACAGTTAATTTGAAAAAAGTGAAATATAGAATTAATTCAAAATGTAAATATCGATTAGTCTTATCGACAATAGCTCATGACATCTGAACTTTTCTTCTATAATGAGAAACGATGTGATACATTGTTTAGCACAACATATACTACTATGTGTCTTCTCTATTGTGGCACATGACAACATACATGTTGCATCATATAATCGAACATATGTCCCAATCTAAACCATAATCGAGCTGTCAACCAGATCTGCTTCAATAATCTAAACCATCGACTAATGCTAATCGACACAAATCTTTCACGACTATCTTTGATTTTCTAGTGTTTCTTTGCGTTCAGTAGTAACACACAAACAGCTAACACGCCATTTGAAATTCAAATCTATACACAATAGGTAGACCAATCCCTCATAACTGGGAGATAATAATTAAAGCTTAACATCCAAAATGTCGATTTAGGATTGCTGAAGAAGACGAAAGCGTAATAAAGTTCATGTCATGATTTAACTTGAGAATCAAATTATACATCTGCGGAAGATTGCAAGGTTTAATGGAGTGTATTTCTGTGCATGAAACGCACAATTAACTGATAATGATCTTTATATCATACAGTATAGAGAAGCATAATGAACCATATGTGTAAATCAGGTGCTAAATATCTAGTTACAAAATAACAATTAAAACCGGGTGTAATAAAATATTTCTATATGTCATCAAATGAAAGAGAAAGGGTTATCGGTGATCTTGCGTGATTAAAAAATATGTTATGTAATTAATATAAAGAAAATCAACATGATTCCTGCCCAGACCAAATACCATGTTTACAAATAATGTAAATGAAATATATTACGACATTACTAAAATATTCTTGATATATATTTAAATTTAAGACTGATTATATGATAATTTAACACCACATTCGATGCCTTATCTCGACAATGATTACATTTAACCCGTATGATTCAATATTGAAAACATATAGCTTATACATATTTCATTTCATTCATCAGAGATTTTTCAGTGAATTAACGACCTTTGAGTATAATACAGGCCGTTACTTCATCACTTATACTGCAATTTATATAACATGCCTGAACTCGTTTGTATGTATCTGGTGCTTAAAAGGCAAGGTAACACTTATGCTTAAATAATTACAAAATGAACAACATATAAAACGAGCTTAACCTCTTTACGATAGGCCTCGTGCAATACATTTGACTCTCAAGCCTGTGTTCACAAAATGACAACAATACTTCAAATCAATGGTTATTCCGAGGTAATTAAATTCACATGCGACTTAAAAATGAAGTGATCGTTGAATTTAAGGTTTAACTTGTATTTTGATCTATGAACATCTTCAAACAGTATCTTACTCAATTCTACTTATATTTTCCATGAAATGATACCTCCGATTTTCATAGGCGTAGAGCACAAAATTGGGAAAATGTTTGTGTTGTTTTCCGTTAGATGCAAATAATGCAATACGACCCAATGTTGAATAATATCTCAAGAAGTTAGATCACGTATACGCATATATATATTTAAACGTATATTATATTTATTGCATAAATACTTTTCAGTTATTGACTTGCATATACTTGGATATTTGTTGGTAGCAATTGCCATTGACAGCTGATATCAATATTATAATCTCCCAGTGAATATGACATAATTTTATATGTTATACTAGTCAATAACTGTTTGGTTATATTATATGTCTACATAATATAGTAGCATTACCTAAATAATATGATGTACAATTTTCCGATTCGATTGTTTTTCAAAACTTTTTAGAGAATTGTACATTTATCCAATAAAAGGCCGAAATTTAAGTGCGAGTTATATTCCTATTTTGCAGAGGTTTTGTTACATGTATTAGCCAGCACAAACAGCGTTTCTATTAGCAAAACACCATTTGCAGGAATCCAACTCTTGGTTGCATGTTTTGGCACAAGATAAAGAAACATAGTTAACTACGGTACACTCGAGACGTTCCCTACCATATTGCTGATAGATCAAAGGAACTAGTTACACAGTATCTTATCGGAAGCAGCTAATAGTTTCTGAAATGGGCGTTCGCATCTAGCAGAGCATGATCTATTTGACACAAACCTCATTATAAAGAGAAAATAAAACTGACATTCCCACAAAGTCTTTCTCGTAATGATATAAAATGTATTCTTTCCTTTGGACAGGATGTAGCATGTACACTTAATTTATCGGGTATATCTATGTCGTTCAAACGATTGCGTACAACTTACATAAGATGCTGAATGCACAATGGTATTGGCTTCTTGCCGACGTAGTAAATAATTTTGCATTTTTCCAAAAGAGATGGAGCCAATGCTAAGGAGGTGCCGCTAGTGATAGCAGGTGGCGCTAATGCAGGATGCATCAATTAACAGTCGTATCACAATGATATTATCACATGACGTAGATTTGGTAGATAATGTTATTTGTTATATTAAATTTTTTTGTCAACTTACATACGAAGGACCATATCTTTACAGAACATAAACACAATCTATAATAAATAAGATGTAGCTTTTTAAATATATAAGTGATCAACTCAATTAAGAAGTCACCAACATGAATAAAACATATTGTGCTGTGCGATGTATACCAAAAATGTGTAATACTTAATCAAACCAATAACTTAATGATCAACATTATCAAAATAATTCATCGACACCAATATTTGTATTCAGTATGATAATTCACGTAAAAAGTATAAGATAACACTTTTTTTTAAACTATGATTTGTGGCCGTTAATCCAAATGCTAAATTTACTAAAAGGCCAAGGTCAACGAATCTTAATTAGGCTCATTAATGCTGTTTTCCTACTATCAACTCCATAAAAATGAAGATAGCTCGGTCTTTTGCCGTTAACATTTGTGTATAATACATGTAAAATGTTGTTATCTTACAAAGACGAACGTTTTAATCCATCAATACATTATTAGAAAACTACTTTTTCTTATTAAAAACGCACGCGATGCAAATGTGCTGATGTAATCAACTTACAAAAAAGTGTACGTCAGGTAAACATAATAGAAACCATAACATAAAATATTTCACTTTAAAGTAGCTATAAATGTGCATTGGCGCCACCTCCTAATCTGAGCGCCACCTCCTTGGCATTGGCTCCATCTCTTTTTTAAAATTTAAATTTATCTATTAGATCGGCCTCAAGCCGATGTTTTTGTGCACGCATTAACTTTCACAGTTTCAAAGCAATCGTTTTATGTAATGAGCTATTTCATGGGCATATTTGCTCGTCACACAGGCAAAAGACATCGATTTGCTTTTACGAATTCTACCATGCCACAACTTATAAAGGTCTTCACGTTTCCAAACGGGTTTCGATTGTATGTTTCTGTACATTTTTAGATGAATTTATAATCGCTGAATCGCACTACATTGGCCGATTTTTTTTTTAAATTTTGCTAAATGTGTTGAAAAACATATTAAACCTTATTACCCTGTAAAATTATCCGTTAAATTTCAAAACATCTGGGCCTGAGCGCCACCTCGGAAGTTGCATTGCCTAATTTATTAATGCATCTTAAAGAAGAGGTGGCGCGCGTGATTAACGGCCGTGTGATACCCCCAGTTGACGGTTCCTTTAACATCACGCATACGAATTTTTTTACATTTATCAGAAAAATGTTCAGACGAGATATGTTATCTCGATGTTTAACTGTACACACTAATTAATTGAATCTATACGATAACATTGAAAACGATGCTGTAAAGCATCTTAGTACCTGAACATGTATGTGTAAGAATGTCTAATAACAGTATGATTACAATGATAAGCAGTCAGTTATACTACTGTTCAAATCATTATAAGAATAAGAAAAAATAATAGACAAGATTGTCCCATTGAAAATGTACTTCCCAAATCCGAATTCAACCACCCCCATGTATACATACGCATTTGTAGGCTATGTTTGGGCATAACACATGTAGTATTAAATGGTTTGAATATCAAGTCAGATCGAGGATTACAGAAATCTATATATAAACAACTATTTCGTTTTCTGTCTCTTAAAATATAAAAATATAAAATGAATTTGCTGAAGAAATGAAAAGCACTGCCAAGCTGCATGTGATGTAAAAAGATTAGAGCTAACTGTGTTCTCACTGAAATTCAATGTCACGATTATAAATGGCTCTATTTGTCCAAGGCTTGGTAAAAAATGCAATTCCATGACTTTCAATTATATCAAACGAACATAAACATACACTGATATTTGAAGCGAATCTAAAATTGACTTGATCTCAATTAAAGTTTTCAATCGAATTTTTATATTAATAAGAAAAAGTATCAAATATAACACACATAGACGAATAAAAAAAATGTATATTGGTTGGTTTCGCTTTGCATATGTTATTGTTCTCAACATTCACACAACCATAAACTATTATTGCATGCCCATTATATATAGCTATACTTGTCACCACCATGTTGAATAAAGATTAATTTACACCGCCAGTTCATGTATTATTTATGTTATTAGGCTACGCACTTATTTATTTACCAATAACATTGGTAACGTGACTTTGTATAAAAAGCGACCCGAAGGTCCCATGGCATTCTTCTTGTTTAACACTGATAATGCCCCATGCCATACAGATAGAACAACCCAACTAAAGATCGATTTAATGAATTGTGCAACCCGCACACAAATTATAAGGATATCGGTTGACTTTGCTATATGTTCATTTATAATGCAACAACTTAAAAAGCGAGTATACTGTTCTTTAAAAGAACTTCAAGCAGGAACAATATACACAATTCGTGTGAGTTGTTCATGGTATGAGGTTATGTATCGGAAATACATGCATTTACACCATATACGACGGAAAATACTTGAAAACGGCAAATAAAACTTCGACGTCATTCATTCCATTTACCGTGCGACCATACACTTTTAATATCGTCATTAAAACTTCCCGAGGCATTGAAACATAAATTCCTTAATGAGTATTTCAACTGAGTTATAGCGTCCATATATTAATATCATTGATTTTGAACGTGTCGTTTCATCAACATAACAATTTTTATTTTAGTTTTTGTATCGAGGAAAACATGCATCATATAATAATTTGTTTTATCTTATCTCTTCCTTTTTTTATTGTCAATTCAGATCAATGTTTTTCTTGTATAAAATTAAAATTAAAATTGTTAAGTCTCATTTGCATATGCATGTCGATGAGTCTTCATCATGCACAGAGGATTGAAGAATATTTTTAATTGTTCGTTTTGACTATACATATCACTAATTATACTTTGTTTAAGGTGTTTGTCCATTACCATATTTTCTCAGTGAATCATATTGTCATTTGGTACGACTTTATTTGTCAAATATTTTACCGCCAATCATTAAAATGCCCTATTTAGTTGTGTGCGTGATTTTTTCTGTTACACATGATAATATAATTAATATAAAATGTAAGGACAATACCGCAGAGGTAAATTCCGTGCATCGACTTAATTTAATTCACACATACCTCCAGCAGTTTTGCTCTTTAGTTATCCGTATGGCAAGTGGATGGGCCTACATACGTCGCCAACATTTAAACATTTTAATATATAAGGTCTGCAATTCATTTTTTTACAGCACAACACTCTACGCAACGATATTGGACATTTGCAAGTAACCAGCAACCATCCCTCACATACATTTTAATTATTGAGCCAAATACTGAGACGCAATAAATGACATGGTACTTAAACACGCGCCTATATATAATTATACATACGTTTAGACAATTTAACTTAACATTCCAGACATGAGTAGAAATCTTATTCTACTTGTTAACGTGGATTTTTGATAATTTTGCTTAACATACATACAGTTTGTGTGTATTTTATTCGTGTGACGCTTGGCATATTACTAGAAATAGTATCGATTAATTTATCACATAACTAGCAGGTCACTTACCCGGAAAGAATAAGAGAATACAAAAACCTTGCATGCTGCAATATATAGAAAGTAAATATAAGCAATACAATGCAAACATACATATTATTTTCGAACAATATACTTTGCAGGTAGAAATTGCAGTATAGCTTAACATAAAGGCTGTAAAATACACTTGGACGGATTTGAGAAGGAAGCTCGAAGCTTATCCTATGTCTCTCTTCTGTCTGTTAGAAGCGCTGCTGTTATGGTGTAAAGAACCAAACGTATAACAACTATTTTAAAGACATGACAAAATTACGAACAATAAAGTACAGTAAAGGTAATTGTATACCGTTATGGAAATGGAAAAATAGTATAACTTATAATACAGATAGTAAAACAGAGTAGTGTAGATAACATAAAAACTAATAAGTTGAGAAGGAAAGGGAAAAAATTGTAAGAGTACAGTTTCAGAATAAGAGAAGCTGCGGTAAGAAAGGAAGCAGTTGCTGGACGGGCATCGTTAGCAGAATATGGTTTGTGCCTGAGATAGAGTTGGGTTAGAATCTATGACTATCTCGGATGAAAGACTGAATATGTTTGAATATTAATGAGTTTACTTTATATGATCCGTCTTTAACACCGAAAAGTAATATCAAAGTTATGGATTGGAAACTGGACAGATTGTCGAAAAGGATAACTCTTTTTCTGTATAAATGGGACGATTGACGAAAAAGTTATATGTAACTTCAATCGCACCATATTGACAATATGGTGTTTGCACAATGTTTTCCGCATACAAATGTTCATTTAACTGTTACAATGCATTCGTAAACGCGCATGTAGAACATTAGACGTCCGCTCCCCATCTTAGTTATGCTGGGGAATTCTTGTTTATCTTTGCTAAGATTTACTTTAATAGCAGAGAGAGAAGGAGCCGTTCTTACCGATTCCGATAGATTATGATCGTGATTATTAAAGATCGTGTAAAAAGTTGTAATTTGCATTGAATGCTGCGTACATTGTATATTGTTAGAATTACGAAGAGGATAAGCCGATATTTCACCCACGCTAGAGGGGATCAGTGTTCACAAATGTGAAGGTGATAGTGAATTATACATTTTATAGAAGCGGATAAGTTAATGCTTTGTTTTCCTATTTTTAATAGTTCGAGAGCAGTTTCATTATATAGGTTTTGCAAAGACGCCAGACATTTTTCCCCGCTGATTATCTTTGCTGCGTCTTGTTGAATCTTTTCAGGTTCTATTTCATCTTGTATGCTTTTTGTTTAAACAATATTTATTTGGCTATTATATACAGCATGTAAGCAATGTAATATAATACAAACATTCTAGCAACTTTCTACGAAATATGCTTAACAAAAGAACTGCAAAGTGTAAATTGACAGAATTAAGAAAAAAGCTCGAAGCTTATGCTAAGTCTCTCTTCTGTCCTTTGGATGTGCTGCTGATAATGTGTAAACAATTGAGCATATAAATACAATGTACATAATGTCAAAACAATGAATAGCGAATAATATAAGTATATATAAGTATACGAACTGAAAAACGGATAGGTGAAATAATACAAAGACGTAAGATGGTGATGTAGATAGCGAAAGGATGCTATTACGTTTGTATGCATCAGCATTTATTAATGAGTAATAAAAAATGAGATAAAAGTGAAAAAGAATTATCGCGACTTGAGAAAGTTACGATAATAAAAGAAACAGTTGCGGGGCGGGGCATCGCTAGCAGGGATCAGGTCTGTTAGAGAAATGGGGTTATTTTAAAATCTATGAGTATCTCGGATGAAAGACTGAACATGTTTGAATATAGGTGAATTGTCTTCGTATGATCCGTCTTTGACACCAAAGAGAAGAAGTTGTAAGGTTATGGTGTAAAAACTGGAAATATTGTCAAATTAGATTGCTCTTTTTTCATTATAAATTGGGCAAGTGTAGAAAAAGTGGTATGTGTCTTCAATCTCCCCACATTGACAATATGGACTTTCCGAAATGTTTTTCGAGTACAAATGTTCATTTAGATTGCTGCAATGTATTCGCAGACGTGCGTGAAGAACATTCAGCGACCGCTCGCCATCGTAGTAATGCATGGGAATTTTTTGTTTGTCTTTGTTTTGATTTGCTTTGAAGGTAGAAAGAGAAGGAGCAGATCTAACAGATTCAGGTAGGGCGTTCCATAGGTTTATCGTTGACGGTAAGAACGATCGTGAAAAAAGCTGTGATTTACATTAAAAGGATCTTTTCACGCTTTGGTAAATTGACAAAATTGAAAAAAGTTGTTTCAGATTCGCAAATTTTCGTTTTAGTTATGATATTTGTGAGGAAACAGTAATACTGAACATTTACCATGGTCTAATATAGCCATTATATGCATCTTTTGACGATTTTAAAACCTAAAAATTATAAAGCGTTGCAACGCGAAACGATTGAATAATTTGGAGAGTTCTGTTTTTGTCGTTAAATTTTGTGAAACTACGAAGACTGCTTATATAATGTATACAATACTTCGAGTGTATGTACTCGGCGGAATAGCTCAGTAGGCTAAAGCGTTTTTACTTCAGGACTCTGGCAGGACTCCAGGGGTCACTGGTTCGAAACCTGGTCCGGGCAATGTTCTTTTCCTTTTTTTAATTTTATTCTTGATTTTTTACTGGAGCTTTTACGATCCAATGTTTACATTTATCGATATAAAGCATTTAATGAATAAGTTAAAAAATGCCAAAATCTGTGAAAAGGCCCCTTTAAATGCTGCGTAAATTATCAGAATTACGAAGTCGATTTGCCGATGTTTCACCCACACTAGAGGGGATAAGTGCAGAAAAATATAGGGTTGATAGAGAATTATACATCTTGTAGAAGAGAGTCAGTTATGTTTAGTTCTCCTATGTTTTAAGGGTTCAAGACCCGTTACATGGTGTGTTTGATGTTAAAACACTATAACAGCGTAGTCAAAAATTGGTCAGATAAATGTTGTGTATATCGATAGCAGGGACTTTCTATCGAGCGGGAACTTAAACGTACGCATTAGATTGATTCTGTGCCATGATTTCTTCTTGATTGATTCAATATGGTCATGAGATTTTTGTGAGACGAAACCTGAGTGATTTTGGCAGTCGGTCAGAAAAAGGGGAGTGGAATGGGCGGTTGATTTATATGCTCCACGAGAATTTTCGGGGAGCATATAGTTGCCAGTTTGTCCTTCCTTCCTTCCTTCCTTACTTCCTTCCGTCACACTTTTGTTACAGTTTCTCAAAGCACCTTCAATACTTTACCGATCTTTTTCATATTTGGCATGTAGGTACCTTGCATGGACCTCTACCTTTTGATGAGGTTTGAGGTCACTGGGGTCAAGGTCAAGGTCACCCAGGCTAATAATAGATTTTTTCGTCACACTTTTATTACAGTTTCTCATAGCACCTTCAATACTTTACCGATCTCTTTCACATTTGCCATGTGGATACCTTGCATGGTCCTCTACCTTTTGATGAGGGTTGAGGTCACTGGGGTCAAGGTGAAGGTCACCAATGCTAATAATAGATTTTTCCATCACACTTTTGTTACAGTTTCTCATAGCACCTTCAATACTTTACCGATCTCTTTCATATTTACCATGTAGGTACCTTGAATGGACCTCTACCTTTTGATGAGGTTTGAGGTCACTGGGCTCAAGGTCAACGAGGCTATTAATATATTTTCCGTCACGCTTTTGTAACGGATTCCCATAGCACCTTCAATACTTGACTGATCTCTTTCATATTTGGCATGTAGGTACCTTGCATGGGCCTCTACCTTTTGATGAGGTTTGAGGTCACTTGGGTCAAGGTCTGGGTCACCGAGTCTAATAAAATATGTTTTAGGTGGTTATTAACACATAGATCGACAAAGCGCATCATCGGGGAGCATCCATCAGTTTCACTGATATCCTTGTTCTAGATATAACAAAGGATTCGGTTTTGTATGGATTGAAAGTAACAAACCACTTATAAGCCAAGGAATGAATGTTAGCAAGATCAGAGTTAAGATGATTAGCCGCATAAACAGGGTTGTCAACGACAATGTATATCGTGGCATCGTCTGCAAATGGGCGAATTGGACAGTGAATATCTCGTACAATGTCATTTATATATTATATATGTTATACTTTTTAACATGCGTCCGTTTATGATCCTCTGTGTATATTTGTAGATTTTACCATATCTCGTGCAAAGTCGTCACTGACTGTCAGCCTTTGAGTTCATTCAACTCGTCCTCATTGACATCATCCGTACGATTCGTGTTTGCATACACATTAAAATATCCCTTTCTTCAAGTTATGTTGGTTTACAATAAAGACTGTATTGCTTTATTTTTCTGCTAAAATAATATTGTCTTGAAATCAGAGAAGCGTTCCAATGAAGTATTGCAAGTTTGACAATTTGGTATCAGTTAAGATATTCTCATGAAATATTCAACGTTCTGTCTAAGCAAATTGACTGGTATTTGTAGACCATGAACTCTTTGAGATTAGATACTCGATAACCATTCTTAATGTTTACGTCTTATTTGACCTGGTTCAAGGCAAATAGTGTCTGCTTGTGCTTGTTTATTTGTAGTTTTGCGTGAACGGCTCGTCGCGTGGACGTTCTTTTTTAAATACGTTTTAACAGCCTTCAATTTGTTCATGTACTTTTAGTAGCAAAGTAAAGATCGTTCATGTTGTGGAATTTGTACGGTATTTATCAAGATAAATTTAACAGTGCGCTCACTGCAAAAGATTCTACAATACTAACTCAACAATTTCTCATCATTTATGCAAAGAATGTTTCTTTGTATTAAAGTCGATAATTAAACCGAAAAGCGCAATGATAAGGAACAAAACGCGTGTTTTTGCTAAATGACTAAATGTATGACAAATAAGAACGAATTTTTACTTTTGTGGTTAGCCTATGTTGTTATGCAATATATAATGCTTTCATGATATGTCGATATAAATGTGAGAACAATCTCAAGCATAAACACACCAAACAATTCATTAAACATCTAGTTTTGTTGAACATACATTTTAAATATTGAAACATGTGGAAAATGTCTTAAATGTATCAACATGCAACGCTACCATACGCCCACAATGCGAACATTTATATATTTAAGTGTTCCATATAACACGGATTACGCAATTTTATGTAATTTAATTATGCCACATGCCAATGGATATATTAATGAACTTCAGATTTTATATTATGCATTTCTGTTGCAAAAAAAAGTGTAGTCGAATAATACATGGCAACGAAATGTCAGTCGTATAATGCAAAGCAATAACCATTCCCTGTGGCTTTCATTTAAATGGGAACTAAATCTGTCAAATATCAGTTATGATTATATTTGCATAGTTGATATCACAATGGCAATAGATCATAATACAATCAGAATTGTTGTTGAGATTCACAAACCATTTTTCATGTATTTATGAATAAAAATATTTGCATTAGGCCTGTATTTTATCCGACCGTTAAACAAAGCTGCGTTTTATTGTTGTGTTGATCTCAAACAAATAAAAGCTTGAACGTGAATATGTGTCTCCCATATTAAAGCGTCATAAATATAGAGCCATGTGTAATTTGTTCATATTTTTCTAAAATAAATGTAAAGAAAATATTAAGCTGCAGGATATATTACTATTACAAATATATAATGCGGCCTTTATTTATGTAAAGGAACAAATAACAAAACAGTGAGACACAACACGAATGCACTAGACAAGACAGACACGCACATATTTCAAATGCGTTAAATCAGGATCGCCACCATTGAATGGTGAATGCAACACATGGTCTTTAAACAGGTTTAAATGAACTCCAAACCTCACAATTGGCCGAGAATTATTTACTTAACATTTAATTGTACCAAACTAATAGTGTAGCATCGCAATTGAAACTCGTCAGCAGAATCAGATAATACAGGTCCATTTTAGTAACCATTTTATAACTAAATGTTCTATACAGACCAGAGCACTAGAATATATTTCTACGGTGCAGACACGTTCATGTATTCACATTTGTACAATTGAACAATATATATTTATATACATATTCGACGCATATTGTCTTTAATTGCATGACCAATATGTTAGTGGCATGATATCACACACTATTATTTATCGTATTGTATCATACATGTGCATGATATATAATTGATCATCTGTGTATGTATCAAAGACAATATTGAAAAAAAAAATGTAATTGCAATTCCTATTCGGTCATTGCCCATTTTACTAGTTATTGACCGATAAATAGTCGGTTACATTTGTGTTTAAAACATTAAAGTTACATTTTACGGCGTTATGTATTTTAACAGTTTGCTTAAAAGCGTTACAAGTTAGTACGGATAGTCCATGTGGACAAACATGCATCTGAAATACGTCGTTTTTCCTACCAATTACGTTATGAAAGTTTAATTGAGATTGTTTGTATTATTATACATTATCATGCTTACTTCACAATCAACAATATGGTGGACTATTACGAACGAAATTATTAGGTCAGAAAGTATAAACAATTGAAATGATATTTACTCAATACCTAAAATACTTAAAACAATAATCCGTGTATGTGTTTGTAAAGGCCTCAATAATAAAAATGTAAATACGCATTGGTCTGAAATATGTATTTCCTCTGCCTATTTATCTGTTTGTATACCATATATAATTCTTTTAAAAACCCTTTAATGTTTCAGAAACGGGCAATAAACTCGTTATAAAATGCATATCTAACGAATGTTTCAAAGGCGAATGATAAATGATGCATATGCACTACTTCATAATTTTCATTGTTTAAATATGCATCCTTAATGAATCGGAAACATTTGGTACATTCAGGTATTGTTATGATTAAATATTTGTGTCAGTGTTCTAAATAACGTAAAGCTTTCTAGCATTTACTGCATTCTTTTTTATTATTATTTTCAATGCAATGTTTAGAACATCGCAAAATCAGCAATTATATATTGAATAGAGACTTAATCATTTACCATTGTAGCATACTAAACGTTGAGATAAAAGTTGTAAATACCAAAATACCATAAAATTAAATTGGACATTTTGGGGGCCATGTTTGTTTTAACTTTCTTGTCACTCAAATGTGATGCAGTCAAATATTTTATATTTAAATATAATATATTAAGCTCAACTGAGATTTTTGGTATCGTTGTTACCCGTCGTTCGTTGTGTGTCGTTCCTCATGCGTCGTCAACATGAACACCAATAGGAAGAATTAAAGTAATAAAAAATGTAGCATTATTAATGTTCAATCATATATTTGTTTCCTTGCCTAACCCGGCTTATACTTTGTTAGCAGAGCCATTTTTTACTTTTGTTTCTTTTTACTTTTGTGTGGAATGAAAAAGCACGAATAAGCAAAAATATTGAAATAAAAGTATATGAAGAAAGAGATTTAAAGAGTATAGATCGGTTTTTCTTTTTTAGTTCTCTTTAGTGCTCAGGGATCCGTAAAATTGTAAGTGCGAATGGAAAATGTATTTATATTTTTAATACTTTGATTGATGTTTTTTTTTCATTGTAAAACTGTAGAAGTCACTTGAAAACTTAATTATGAGGATACACAATAAATCTTGAAAAGATACATTGAACTAACATACATGTACAAAATATGTTTTTGGTTCAAAATCCTTTTCAATATTATCCAGAAATAACACTGGTAACAAAATGGTATTTTTAATCATGGTCCGATAGTAGCAATTCATTGTTTTTGAGACTTCATGTACAATTCTGAGCTTTTAACCTTGTACAGTTATGATGAGTTTTGCAACATATTTAACTTCCATCCGAACTATTTATTTTTCCTAGGTATTATTAACGCAGTGACAAGATACATAGATGTCAGACGCTTTATTGACACTAGCTTTGTAAAGCCTTTAATTCCCACTTACGCATCTTATATCTTAGCTAACGGAAACGGTACATATGTATGATATAGTAAAGAAAAATATGTCTATGCTAGTGAGTAAAAATAAATAGTCGAACATTTTAAATTATATATAAAAAAGAATGGAGATATATTGTATATGGCTTTTGTATTACACGTGATATCAATCTACAGTGGTTTGAATTTAGAATAGTTCATAGGATCTTAGGGACAAACATATCTTTATTAGAGCAGAAAAGTCGCACCTATCCTGCACTGCCATGTACTCAATGCAATCGACTATTTTAATGATTTGCATACAAGAACGGGAAATACTGTTTATATTGTAATGTTAAAGCTACTGATTGTAAACTGAATGCAGATGTGTTAAAATTTGCAAATGTCCCATGTATACTCTGTACGGTGTGATGTATGATGCCATCGACCCACAAACACTTATTGACGAGAAGAAATAAAGTATAAAATGAATAAAATAAAATTTATTGAGCGAAAACAACAACACATTTACCCGGTGAACAATAATGGCCGAATAAATATGAAAGCAGAACAGCGTCGGGTACGTTGAGTCAAACCTCGGTTACTGTTTCAATTGAAATGAAAAGCTTGTGAAAACTATGGTATCATCATGAAAGGTGGTCTGAAAGTTTATTGTATGATATCCCAGCCGATTTCAAAAATGATTAAGGTCAGTTTATAAATAAAGCCGTTTATGGATATGGCACGAGAATAACATTTTGAGCACTCTAGAAGTCAAGATATGCCTAATCTTGATGAAACGTACCAATAATATCTCAGGAAAATCGAACAACAATTGTTCCTGTCCGTTGAGAATACTATACAAGTCGCAGTTTTTGTCAATCATCATGGCACTTGTTAACAAGATACATGTAATTATGATGATATTATATGTCAATCAAGTTAAAAAAGGTTCATATGCAGTGAAAACCATAGCCGCAAGACGGCGATAATGTTTTGCTTTGATGGCGAAACTTAAAGATTTTATCTTTTCTCGTAAATCACACATTTGCCAAACCCTCATGAAACTCACCTAGAATATGTATTCTCATGTTATCTAAGCAGAGATCGGAAATGGTTCCGGTCCATTAAAACACATGGCCGTCAGGGCGGTTGAATTTTATTAACTATTATAAGGCTACAGTGAAACCATGTGAACGCGAGAACTCACATTATTCACCCAATCAACATGAAAACGTCTAAGTAATGTGTTATAATGATATCTTAGCTGAGCCTGAAAATGGTCCTGGTGATTTGAGCTGAGTTTGAAATGCTGTCAGTCCGTTAAATGTGGTTATGTACACATGTATTTGCCAATAACATAGACTTGCAAAGGCATGGTTGCTAGGGGGGGCTAGGAAGTGTGCCTTATATGGCTATGGTAAAACGTTTTGAAAGACTTTACTCTAGATGTCACATTGTTTACCCAGTAATCATGCAACTTGATCTTACTATTGTTTTTAAGACATTTCAGCCGAGTGGGAAAATGTTTCCGGTCGTTGAAACCACGTTAACCATATATTGATACAGAGAGACATTATACCACCTCGGAACAATTAAGTTAATTTTGGACTTAAGTAAGCGCCGAATTTTATTTAGCTCTATTGTTTACTGCATACATCCTAATCGTATGTGCAAACAAAGAACACTATGGAGTGTTAATGATAGTCCGTTAATATTTGCGGAAAGGCCGGGGTTTCTGTTCCGTTAGTCGTTCGCTTATTCCCATCGCTATGAAGGTTACATGGGATTAAAGAACGACGTCTATCGAGTTTAAGGTCAACTTGTTAAAAATGAAGGTCCCAAGGAATTGTTTCCTGAACTTAGTTTATTACCACCTGTAATAAGTGGTATCATAGTTTTATTTCAGAACAGAACAGGACAGTGAAGCAGGATAGTTTATTTTCACTTAAGCATGTTAAAATCATCATCATTAATGTACATACACAATATCAACATGCGTTTAAACTATTTGGAAAAAATTTTATCATTTTGAAGAACAATCAATTTAAAAAAATAGACATGAAATAAACATATTTTGTGAGAATGTCACATAGATGATGTTAAAACATTTCGACTACAATATATGTCAAGCGCGTAGTTTAAAAATAGTAACAATTATGACATTATAAGTACTAATGACCTTTGTAAAAATATAAAAAATAAATTATTATATTATTCTACATGTATATTACAATTAATGCTATTTTAAAGCCTTTTAAACTTAACATGGCTGGCTTTCTATGCCCGAGTTTGTTTGAGCTATTAAGAAGTTCCATAAACTTAAATATATTATGATGAATTATATTATCCTTTGACATAATTGTATCCCTGGCATCTGCATATGAAGGAAATGTTAGAACAAAGCGATATTCATATTTGATGTCATTTAGGTTACCTAGCACACATGTTCATTGATCTCTTGCAGTGTTTTGGTGTCTTCCCATTTTGATAAATAGTCCGTTAGACAACATACGATATTTAGCGTTACTATACCTTTGCTTGTTATTTTCAACAATATAAACAAACGATGATCTTTCAAATACTGGTGTTAATTGTTAATTTAAAATCATTGAACAAGATTATGTGACACTTATATTCCAGTGTTCAATTTTCCTTAATCTGTTTTAGTGTGAGCGTTAGCTCACGCTAAAGTAGAGAAGCAGTTTTAAAAATCAGTATGCTTTAACTACGCTAGGGACGACAACCGCAGCTAGTAAGGATAACCACTGCCTGTTTATACTTAACCACTGATACACTGTTGCAGACAACATTCATAAGGTTTAAAAGCTTGTTCAACGATACAGCTTGTGCGACGACATATGTCAGTTTATCATTGAAATCTGTACATATTGGCTGCTTTCAGGAAAAACGGGGCTTAATGCTGCATTACAAGTCTGTCATGTTGGCAAAATAGGTACAGTATTAGACACACATAACACAACATGTACATGATTATAGGCTTGTTATGTTTTAGCAAGGAAACATAATTCTAAAGATGGTTGCCAGTGCAGCAATAAATTGAAAAAAAGAGACATATTGTTGTTATGTTGTCTAAGTTATCTCTATATAATAAATATGAGGATAAACAGTGCACACACATCTCAACCTGTGCTTTCAGACACACACTTAATACATTTGCATGGGTTGTGTTCATTTCCAACTTGCGATATAAAAAGCTTTAACATTATGTTGAAAACTGAACTGCGTCTAAGATTATGCAATAGCGAACACCTACAGTGCCTTCAGCGATTTGATTGAATAACGGGATATATTGATGTTCTCAGAATCAGGTTAATACCATACAGCGGTAAAAGCGGTTTGGTTAAGAATGATCAGGGCTGTCGATGACCAATTGTTAACGTTATATTTGCGTTCCATTTCAAATCTTCGTAATAGTGCAATTTGTTTAATAATACAATATCCCTGTCTTACAGTTCATAATTTCAAACAATATTTAACGATATGGACATGATGAAACATGCCCATTATTCGTCGGTAACTTAACATTGTAGATGGTGTAAATTACAGAAGTGGAGGTTAGCCACCGTGCCTAAAAGTGTATGTTATATATTTCACATACCACATAGGATCGTGTAAAAATGTACGTTTCCTGTCAATATGCATAATTTGCGACCACAGCAGAACGCGCATTTCAAGAAACAAATAATTCTTCCTTGTCTTCTCGAGCATAATGGCTCAAGAAATACAGCCTGGGACATCTACACAATCAAGTTTCTTTTAACCGCTCATCCTTTTAAGTTAAAAATACACCTCCGATCATGCACTTATTAGAAGATTTAAAATAGAAAACTTATACCCAGTGCCATTTTACAACTTAGTAAAAGGACTTAGTATAATAAGAACCCAAACGCGCGTCCAAAAAATCTCACTCAAATCAACTTATGCTGATAGAATTGACAATATGAATAACAGATTTGCGAATCTAATACTACTCACATAATTTGAGTTTTCTCGTGTCGTAATATTTTTTTTTAATTTGGGTACGAAAAAAAAATTGGGTAAAAAAAATTGGGGTACGACAAAAATGTGGGTATAATTTTTTTTGATTAGGTACGAAACAAAATTGGGTACGAAAAATTTGGGGTACGAAAAAAAAATGAGGATACAGGGAAGTAGTACCGTGGGGAACTTGAACCACTCAGCGAAACTGGGAGGCGGGTTACATTCTCGATCAAATCTAAAAATAACTACATTTGGGGTTTTCTCAGCGTCACAGCGTTTGAAGTGCAACCTGGCAGTTTCCTGTCTGGTTCCTGTCCCGAACCTCTCGATAAATTTGAAAGAGGACGGGAACCAAGCTGCCTTTCGCCTTTATCAATGATTATAAGCGAGGTATGCTGATTCAGAAAATTTAGCTAACTCAATCGGACGTGCTCAGTCTTTTACATAGGTCACATTTGTGAATAATTGTTTCATGGTATGATAACTTAGACGAGCTGCTTCGCTGAAGCAGCATCGTCAAAAATACAAAATAGTTCCACTGCTTACTGTGTCGAAAGATTTTATATATGATCTCATTTAAGATATGTTCGGGATTTCGTTTAACTACATCTATAACACAGATTAAACTGTTAATAAAAGCAAAGAAGATGTTTGCGATAAGATTGTTCCAATATTGCTAGTGATATGTGATATAAAAAAAAGTCAAATGCAACGCTTAAGCTTTGAATCATATCATTTCCATTCAATTATGAGTTGAAGCTATTTGTTGCTTCATACTTCATCAACAAATTTTACTTGTCTAGAACGGTTCAATATAATAAAAGTATCTGTTGCAAAGCAGATTCTTAATTTAAACGAAACCTTGCAAGAAGCACATATTTGCTAAGCGTAACCAAGGAGATATGTAATTGAACGCTTACTCACCGCGTATTAATTCGATGTAAATTAACGACCATCACGTTTGAAAATAAATTCGCAAATGCACAAAAACAACAAACACAGAGAGGCTCACGATTCCTTGAAATGCTAAATATTTTAAGCTTTACGAAAATCAAGTGATCAAATTTACGAAACAAGGACACACGTGTGTTCTATAGATTTCCTTTGACATATCAGGGGCATGTAAGACATGTAAATAATATTTAACATTCAAACCAAAATTCAGAAATCTGAATTAATGGTTTAATTGCATATTTCCTAATTAAATTTAAATCTTATATCAAAATAAATGTTCAAATGGTTACTTTTTTATAAGCTTGAATTAAAAAATCAATTGTTTTAATTATTAATTTCTAATTTTAAACGAAATATATCGACATTGATAGGATGTCCACATTCTTTAAATCAGAAATAAATTTGCGACCGTACTATTACAACATAATATTGAACTGCACCTTTTAATTTTGACAACGGGATTAGTTCTTTTAAAATGTGTAGCCTGAAATTTAACGCGTCCTTTACATAAAAAAACTTAATATAAAATTGATCAACACACTACGAAGTAGCGTTTCGTGTCGTATCTAATCATGTTCTACATAAACCCATCTAATAA
Organism: Dreissena polymorpha; assembly: GCF_020536995.1. NCBI lineage: Eukaryota > Metazoa > Mollusca > Bivalvia > Myida > Dreissenidae > Dreissena > Dreissena polymorpha. Next base: position 47,754,168 of record NC_068366.1, on the reverse strand, counting down.
CATTTGTAGAAACGCCCTATGAATAATATTACATGTTCCTGATAATAAAAAAATTCACACATAATGCTTGGCATTTAAAATGTATGTCTTGCACTGATGGGCAGCGTATTTAATTTGTTCGATCCTAGCTTCATTTTGCGATTAAACTTATCGAAATAAAACTATTTTGAGCCGTTTAGGCCAGCATTTTTTAGTATTTGTTTTACGGGAGCGCCCGACCCTATTTTTCGACAAATACAAATATAAAAAAAAGTCACTTTCGTTTTTTTATTTACATTTCACCCGCCGACCTGGTATTTTATCCAAAACTGGAAAAAAAATTGCGCAGATTGCCGAAAGTGTTGTTCAAAATTTGTTTATAATACGGGCTGTTTCGTTGTGCCAACTCGACATGTAAAGCGTCAGCGATTTTCATTGGCTATTGCAGCCAATTCCACACGCCATTAGACAATCGGTGAGTATTTAACAAATGATTTTCATATTGCATTTCCGAAATGGCGGAAATTAACAACAACGAGACAAATGAAGCATATTTTAAAATCAAATTAATTAAAAACGGAGCAGAAACAATTTCAGTTAGAAAAGTTAATCTTCAGAACACCATTGTTGACATCATTCCCATATTATGTGATGCGAAATTAAAAATAATTAGACTTTTTGCAGATGATGCAGAGGTGTCACCATCGATAACTTTCGATGTGTTAAAAAGTGTTGGGTAGGTTTAATAAATATGCGTATTTATTAAAATGAAGATCCTGTAATATTTTTATAGATAAAAATCAACATCCCGAAAATGTCCAAGAAGTACTACTTAACGTTTCTTTATAGAGAACATGAGGACTGAACCACAGGTACTTGCATCAATAATCCCATTCCCCACCCACCCATATATATTTTTTATTTAGAAAAAATGTATGCAACACAGCTTCTGAAGAAAATAACATTGGGTCCGGATGTTTGTATGTCCGTCAAAGTCACAAGAAAGTTTTAACTATTTTTCTTGACACAGTAGCAAATTAACATGCGTATTATTCTTCATTAACTTAAAACATTTTTTTTTCATATATTAAACTGGATAACAATTTTTATATCAACATTTTAACCATTTTTCCGGTACCTTTTGACCGTTTTTGGATATATTGTGACCAAACAAAAACTGGGTACCTGTAAATGGGGCTCGATTGGTCATTGTCGGCTCAGGTACTACTTACATGTACCCCGGGTACTCTTAAGTATACTTACATGTACCCCGGGTACGGTAAATATATTTCATCGTACCCGGTCGATATTAGACTGTATTAAGACCGATGTCGTAAAACGCGCTACCGATTATCTTAAACAAACTTCTATTTAAAAAAAACAACAACATCATCATGCTTTTTAAGTATGAGTTTCGATAATATAGAGGCCATTTTACAGAAAATTGACATAAATGTGAATATAATTTATTATAAAAATATAGCCGACAATGACCGATTAATAATTATTGCATTTGTATTTCAAAGTTTGTAATTTAATGGTTACGAATTCAGAGATGTTTATATGTGGGGGATATAGATGGAAGCACGCTTGCAACACAAACTGTTGTATGGTATCTTATATTGAGTTCCTTGGAAGTCGTTGTTTGTTTTTTTTTGTTTTGTTAGCTTAAGACATAGTGAAAATTAATATGTATGTTGTTAAAGCCATCATTATATTGATAGTTTTCTAGATCATGGATATGAATGGATATGAACATCATATATTGTGTGCTCACTTTACATATATAAACACTATAACTCTCTCTGAATATAAAATGAAATGCAGCACCTGTTTTTATATGTTTTTATTGAGTCTATATCGCTCGGTTTCTTAAATGAAATATTCACATTTTATGTACTAGAATTTTCACTACACAAAGTTTAGATCAAGATCAATTCAAGCGCAGTCTGATCAGGATCCAAAGTGTTCGCTTAACATCTTTAGAAGTACTGACTGAATGTTTGGATCCTAATCAGACTGCTCTTTTGGAGCCAAAATGGTCGCAATCGCCCTAAGGTCCATTTTCCTGTTACGTGGCGTTTTTTTCTTATGATTGATACAAATTATCATGATATAAAGCAAGTCTTTTGTATAATAAAGAGTATTTTTAGTGTGCATATTCCACCCATGGATGAAAGTTGAAAAATTGGTTGTTAAAGCAATTGAACAATGTAAAAAGTTTTCAAGTCTTTTTTATTTAAGTCAAATGCATGCTTTATCTGTTCAGGGCTTTTCACCCTTATATAACAGGTGCCGCCAATTGAAAATAAGGTCATTTTTCCCAAAATTGATAGAGGAATTTCCCAAATTGTAAAAAAAAATGTTTTACTTAGACATACTGGGCATCTCCCAAATTAAAATCAATTAGCTCTAATTTGATTAAGAATGCAGAATTAAGAATGTGTCTTTTAATACTTCTGCACAATGAAAAAGACCCTGTTTCAAAAACTTTTAAAAATACAGTCTTCCCAAAATGAGCAGTTATCGCGCATGTAATTCCCAATTTGAAAGGCTAGGGCCTCTTCACAATTTCCTGATGAAAAGCCCTGTTGTTATAAACATACATATGATATACACTCAACAAAAGTTTAACGATCACTATAATACACTACACAACTGGCGTGTTTTATAGTCTCTATTAAATCAATATAGTATAATACATGCGAAAGGTGATTTTACCTATAAATATATATAAAAATATGTTTACTATTATTATAAAAAGCTTCTACAACAGTGTAATGAGATATATAAAACACTTAAAGGTTAATGCAAGTATACATAAGGTTAAATTGGCTGAATTTTAAATTTCAAAAATAAAAAAAAAATCGGTTTAGACAGTTTTATTTTTATTTTTTTGGTCGACTGCTCACTTTTCGTGCTTTTATTTTTATTTATCCCCACCCCCGACTCAATTTTTTTTAAATTTCCCATGAAACAAAAAACAATGCTGGGCTTATACATATATTTGATCAACTGTATCGAATAATCCAAATTATTCACACGGGCAAAGTTAAGTTATAGTTGTTATGACAGTTGTGTCCCATACTATTCAGAGAGAAAATGTCGCGGGTATATTGAATAATGTGTTTTCCTTAAGATGAGTTTAGGTTGATTAGACATACGGTAAAACAAAACTTATTTGAATAGGGTAATTTAAAACTGCATTTTAAACTATTTGGCTTTGGTAAAAAAAACTATATTCTCCTTAATGTTGAACTTGGTTTTTTTTCAGTATGCCGTGATTACATATTGTTTTAATATCAATGATATAATGATGACGAGGTTATTGAGTTGATAACGGCCAGATAAGTGCAAGATAGCAACACGTGTCGGTAACACTATTTACAAATTAATGTGTCAAAATGTGATGATAGATAGCAATACTTTTTAGAAAATGATACCTGCAACAGTTCACGATGTGACTGGTGAACATCTATTAAAAGAATATGTTTATTTATATGTTTTATCTCAATTACACTGCCAAACTTGTACAATTCAATTATTTTGCTGTCGATTATATTCGATGTTTCTTGTGCTTTACACTAATTGATATTTACATCCCGGCTTTTACGAGCTTTTGAATAAACTCCTTGCAAAAGAAAGATTATTTTGAAACATGCATGTAAATTAAATAAACCACGGTAACAATTCAGACTGGGTTCAACAATTAACAAATCACAAACTCGATTTACATTGCTTTATTTGATGTATTAATTTTTTAAGGATATATTGATGCAAAATAAAAGAAATGTTGTCGTTTCTTTTCACATTTTAAATATGGAGGCTCTTGTAAATGGATTTGAAAGTTTTAAACTATATGGCAAAACATTCTTGCATCAAGTCAGAATATTTTCATACATCTGGAAATATGTCAAGGTTTAATGGACGCATTTGGCTCTGGCTGTGATTAAAAGCAGCTAATAAATAAAAACTTAAACATAACGGTAATTTGTAGCTCTACCTTTCGCTAATAGCCCATGGTATAGTGAGAGAGAGAAGAGAGAGAGAGAGAGAGAGAGAGAGAGAGAGAGAGAGGAGAGAGAGAGAGAGAGAGAGAGAGAGAGAGAGAGAGAGAAAGAGGAGGAGAAGAGAGAGAGAGAGAAGAGAGAGAGAGAGAGAGAGGAGGCAGGCGAGAGAGAGAGAGAGAGAGAGAGAAGAGAGAGAGAGATGAGAGAGAGAGAGAAGAGATAGAGAGAGATAGAAGAGAGAGACAGAGACAGAAGACAGAGACAGAGAGAGAGATAGGAGACTCTCTCTCTCTCTCTATCTCCCTCTCTATCGTCTCTCTCTCTCTCTCTCTCTCTCTCTCTCTCTCTCTCTCTCTCCTCACTCATCTCTCTTCGATCTCTCTCTCTCTCTCGAAGAGAGTAGAGATAGAGAGAGCGAGAGAGAGATCCAATATGAAATACTAATTTAACCATAAGATTGTGTTATTGGCACTATGAAATTTGTGTACTATGCAATAATATGGCAGCTAAAATCTTACTTAAAATATGTATGTTATGTACACGTCCACACATTCAGGTAATTGCGTAACTCAGCATGTTCGCCAACAATACCTACTTCATTACATATGGTGTAACTAAAGCAATATGTAAAATCCTAACTATAAAGGATAACTCAGGTCTTTCCCAGTTAACAACATCGGCTCGTTTATCTTTGGCATTAATGCTAGCCAATAAATGCAAAACAAAGTTTGCACTTCAAATGTATAGAGGAAGCAAACGCTTTGAAAACAATTCATTTAGTGAAAAATTTTAAATGAACAAAAAAAGACAAAAAACACTAAACATGTACACTGTTTCTTGAATCATCCATTTTGTTTCATTAATATCCAAACTCCAAACAGATGTTTATTTACTGCTGCGCATGACCCGAAAATACATCTGGAAGTAGTAAACGTTTGAATTATTTATGTGTATAAGATGAGCGTTATGTGGGGTGGAAACCTTATAATTTTAATATTTGATGAATGAATATTCCAGTTAATGAAATAAAAAATAAAATATATGATATTATTTAATAGTTTTAAGCACTCCACAATATAATATAATTCAATATATGTGATGTGTGTGGTTGTATGGTTTACTGTTAATAGTTATGTAAAATAAAGCAAATACAAAAATTACCTCGCGAACTATTTTCACATTCCAGTTCGGTATGAATAATTGTTTTGTCTACATCAATAATAGTAATTCAAACAAACCCATCAAGGGGTAAGTGTTCAAGATAATTTAATAAAGAGAACGCAAAGTGCGAGAGTAAATCAGTTGTCTGAACATCTAACGAGTCTCTAATCTAAAATAAGGCACAAATTACATATATGCCACTGGAATTATTTTAATGAGTTACCGTTTAAGTTTATTTCAATCTCCTTTTTAAAAACGATAATGATTCGTACATGTCGAATAACAATGTTTAACATTGTAATAATGCTCGAAGACACTAACATGTACAGTGTAACTATGATCGTCTCACCTATGAGGTAAACCGCAAGAAATAGGCACATCCAGGTTTAACAAAACTTGCAGGTCCTCGTAGAAGGCGACATATCAGATATAAGATAATGATCCATTATTATTACACTTTGTTAGAAGGTTTGTGTTGTTTTATGAAAACAATATGTTTGCTTTGTTTTTGCAAATCTTTTATTTGTTAAGCATATAGTCTTAATTTTCCACCATGTTTTATTTCAATGTATATGTGTATGTCATACAATATTACGATCAGGGTTTTATTTTTATGCCGAGAAGCAATTTAAATGAGATATATTGGTTATTGAAAAGAGAATATACCATGACTTTGATTTTTAAAAAATATTTGATCCCACTAGCTAATTATATGACGCGGTTTAATAGATCATCGAACAATCAAAGAGCCCCATATAAAAAACACATGAAACACCAACGTTCATTTTATTATTCAACTTCTTACTTTGCAACAGACTGAAACAAATAAACGAATAAAAATCGAATAATATTGATTACTGCGAATATTTACACGTCATTATGACAATAATTTTAGCAGTAGTATATAAGAGTATAAATGGGGTATATAATTAAATAGTATGCTTTTTTCTGTCTTTACTTTCTTATGTCATAGAAAGTTCCATGAGATTCCATGTATATTTCTCATGTTTTTGTTCCTGACATTTATAGTATGTAAATATTAGTCAAGATATTTACATTAATCTACATATTATTTTAGAAATGCGATCAATAAATTAGGCATAACGCATTTTCATATTAATGATTGTCATAGAATTTCGGCACATCGTCTGGACCCATGTTATTTATTCGGTTAATATTAAAGTTTGTTCCGTTTGAGAGCTGGCTTGAACAATTTCGTTTTCATAAATTTTCATATGACTACTCAATGCCAATGAATTTGCGCTTCACATTTAGAAATTCGTTTACTTAAGCCCTAGAACGAACGATAATTTTATCGGATACAGTAAATAGGACAAAAACGGTACACATGAAAAAAAGTACAGCGACTTCACTGTAACTCTTTTAAAATATGTCATCTTATAAATGTGAGTGAACGTGAGTTCCGACGATCTGTTACGTAATGCTGATGGAAAGTCCTTTATCATTAGGACCAAACCAAATTAGTTCAAATGTTTGGAATCATCATATTTATTCCACAAGGAGAACAATTATTTGATTGATGGTAACAGACGTATTGCGCGGAGCGCATACTTTTTCATTAAAATTGAAGGATTTAGGAAACAGCTACCGGGAATACAATCATAAAATTTCAAATGCAAGACTGATTTAAATATAACAAAGATATATATTCACCACCGTCGTGTTTTATTGTAGATATATTAGTTTGCCGCTTTATGTCATTTATTTTGTAATGGAAGTGATGCATATGCACGTACTATTTGTCTAATGTTGCATATATCAAAAGGCTCATATTATCATGCAAAGAAATATACATATAATTACATACGTACACGATTGTTACAAATACTTAAGTACTTAAGTAATACCATATACACCTGAATGCCAATTAGCATGCATGAGTCAGCATGCACATTTTTTTGGTATGTATGATCTTCTTGAAACAATGAATCGACGTTTTTTAAATAAAAAACATAGCTCCAATGATTAATATACAACAAGTCATCAATATGATTTTTTTCCTTACATAATAATACTAGGTGTATGTATAAATGATCAATTAAAAAAAGAGCTTTCACTTTTAATTGTATTTAATAGCAGAACCCAAGAACTAAATTTGCAGATCTATATTTGCATATTTTTAAAGAAGGGTAAACTTTCATTCCGTTCTAAATGGACTATATGTCCAATTGTAAACAAACCTATTTAATTTTTGTCGCAAGTGTTGATACTAATGTACAGTGTGTGAAATATTATGATCTTAGTTTGAGGTTCTATAAGTCAATAAACTGGTTTGAACAACCAATACTTTGCGTTGACCGTTCCATGGCGGCTTTCTCAGCTGTTATACATTTTAATGCTTTATGTCGGCGCAGAATGTCGTTGTTCTGTACAGGAAATTGAACACTTGTCTCCAAAAAAGACTAGCTCGAGTAAATAAGAATTATTATAATGTTAACGTTTCTAGAGATTCAGTATTCATATTAATTAAAAAAATAACGTTTTATTTGTCTCGTTTTATACCGTTAATATTGAATTTCAGAATAAAGATTTAAAAGCCAATTAACTTTAAGTGGTATCGTTTAAGTTTCTTAAGTCATCGACTGAATTAAAAGGAATGTCATGATTAGTAGGTTCGGATTACATATTGACTTGGAATGACTGTACATGAACAACCAAACTTGATAGATTGTAGAAATGATGCGACATGAATGCACATATAATACATGGTGTTTCTATGTTGTTTGTTTTCAATATATATATATATATATATATATATATATATATATATATATATATGTATATTAAGTAATTTCGATTAAAAACAATAAAAACATTTCTTAAAAAGGACAGAGGGTGGAACAAATATAATAATAAGTAAGTGTCTTTGCGGAGTTTCATAAAACAAAAACATTTCGACGAATTGAAGAAAATTAGCACGAACATGTCCAGCCGTGATAGCCTTCCGGACACAAGTCGGATAAATGCAAGAACACACACCTTATGTTGCTAATAGCTTATGTTTTATTTGTAAAACCAAAATAATAACGATATAAAATCAGCAATATTTAATTTCATATGGGACGGTAAGCCTGATAAAATAAAACAAACTCAGTTAATTCAATCTGTAGAAAATGGAGGTATCCAATTAACGAACATTGACTCATTCTTGAATGCAATCAAATGCAGCTGGGTTAAAAGATACCTAGATAATACCAATACGAGTACATGAAACTATTCTACCAGAAAATCCTAAAAAAATATGGTGACTCCTTACTCTTTGAATATTACATCAGCAATACTATCTTACATGAAATTGCAAACGAAAACATATTTCTGTCTGATGTTCTATCAGCATGGAGTGATGTAACTCATAACCTAGAGACCCAAACCAGCAGTAAAACTATTTTATGGAACAATAACGACATAACTTCAAACAATAAGACGTTTTTCTATAAAGATTGGTTTGAACGAAGCATTAAATATGTCGACCAATTATATGACTACAGAATCAAAAATTTCTACTCTTTTAATGATATATGCTACATATACGGAATACTTCAAATAATTTTCTGAAGTACTACACACTAATCAAAAGCATACCCATACATATTAAATCTGAAATCAATACAAATAATACGCAAACAACATTCGTAGAAAAACATACTTAGAAGAAAAAACAAAACGAATAAAATATTTTACACACAACAAATTAAAAACCCTACAGAAAACTCCAAACCCCAAAATAAATGGCAAGTCCTTTTCGGAGAACATGAACTTAATTGGAAACAAATATTTACCATGCCATATAAAGCAACTATTAAAAGCACACTGATAAATTTTCAGTATAAATACATCCATAGAATTATAGCTACAAATAAATATCTCTTTAAATGCAAATTATCTAACTCAAATCTGTGTGACTTCTGCGGTGAAAACATCGAAACTATAGAACATCTTTTTGGGAGTGCAAACACATCCAGCCTATTTGGAAACAATTAGTATCCTTTCTTGAACAACAGCAACTAAACGTTAAACTATCTTTCTTAAATGTAAGTTTCGGAATTTGCTCATTGAAATCAATAGACTGTTATAATATTGTGAATTTTATTCTTATATTGATGAAATATTTTATCTTTAACACGAAGTGCAAAAAACAAGTACCAAATTTTAATTGTTTTGTCCACAGTCTTAAACTAAAAATCCAGATCGAGAAAGAAATAGCCCTCAGTAATGACACATTACAAATTTTTGAACAAAAATTGAATCGAATTAAATTCTTATAATGTTTGTCCACTTATATACATTTCACTCTAACGTTAGTTTATCTTTCTAAAATATGTTTGTATATATATATATTTTTCAATCTTATATGATCATTGTGAATATACAACAAAACACACAAGTCCAGTTTGCTTTCTTCCGACTTTATAAAACTCATCATTTTTCATAACTATTCTTCTGTTGTTCTTTTCTTTTCTCTTTAAAAAAATATATATTGGCATATCTTGTATTACATGTCTGAACTTTATTGCTTTGTACAATCACTATGCTGCATGATAATAAACATGTATACATTGTATGTATTATATTGAATAAATAAATAATAATAATAATATCACATAGTAGCATCGAAACAATGCGTGATGTTTCCGCCACTTGACATTGCCCTTAACAATTTCTTGCGAAAACGGTGTTAAAAAAACATCGTTATATACCTCGATTAAACATCCATGCGGATGTCAACGGTTACACACGCCGTAGCTATATAACTTGATTTTCAGTCATTATTATGTGTATTTGTAAAAAGGGTTCATGTTACTAATGACCGTGTGATTATATTATACTATTTAGCGAAATGGCCACACTCCCATATCAACTTGGGCCCAAAGAAAAGATCTTTTTTTTGTGTAAAATATGGACGTTCCTAGTGCGTGCCGTAACGGCTTTCATTATGTTTGGTTTAAACACTATTTATTTAGTTCAGTAGAAAGTACATATAAGCAATACAATACATACATATTATTTTCGAATAATTCACAAGGCAGGAAGAAATTGCAGCATTGCTTAATATATAGGCTGTTGGATACTATTTGACAGAATTGAGAAAAAAGCTCGAGGCTTATGCTATGTCTCTCTTCTGTCTGTTAGAAGCGCTGCTGATATGGTGTTAACAACTAAACGTGTAACTACAACTTATAAAAATGACAAAATTGTGGAACATATAGTTTAGTGATTGGTATTTGAATACCGTTTAGAAATGGAGAAAATATATATGTTAAAATACAAATCATATAACAGGGTAGTATAGATACCAAAAAATGTAATAAGTTGAGAAGGAAATGAAAGTGTAAGAGTAGAGTTCGAGTAAAAGAAGTTGCGATAAGAAAAGAAGTAGTTGCGGGACGGGGCATCGTTAGCAGAAATGGTTTGTTCCTGAGATCGAGTAGGATTAGAATCTATGACTATCTCGGATGAAAGACTGAACATGTTTGGAAATTAATGAATTTACTTCGTATGAACCGTCTTTAACACCAAAAAAAGTCGTTGCATAGTTATTGCTTGAAAACTGTACAGATTGTCAAAAAGGATAACTCTTTTCGCAGTATAAATGGGACAATTGAAGAAGAAATTATATGTATCTTCAATCTCACCACATTGACAATATGGACTTTGTACAATATTTTTTGCTCACACATGCTCATTTAAGCTGCTACAATGCATTCGTAAACGTGCATGTAGAATATTAGACTGCCGCTCTCCATTGTAGTAATGCTGGGGAATTATTTTTTTATCTTTGTTTAGATTTGCTTTGAAAGCTGAGAGAGAAGGAGCTGTTCTTACAGATTCAGGTAAATTGTTCCATAAGTTTATAGTTGATGGTAGGAAACATCGTGAAAAAAGTTGTGATTTACATTGAATGCTGCGAATATTGTTAGAATTGCGAAGTGAATAAGCCGAACTGTCTCCAACGCTAGAGGGGATCAGAGTACACAAATAGGCGGGTGATATAGAATTATACATTTTATAGAAATTGGTAAGTTTATGTTTTGTTCTCCTAGTTTTTAATGGTTCGAGAGCCGTTTCATTATATAGATTCTGCAAATATACTTAAACGTGTTCCTCCGCTGATTATTCTTGCTGCGTCCTGTTGAATCTTTTCAAGTTCAATTTCATCTTGTGTAGTAATGTTGTCCCAAACTACATCAGCATATTCGAGAATTGGTCTGATAAATGGTGTGTATATCAATAGAAGGGACTTTCTATAGAGCGTAAATTTGAACGTTCGCATTAAATTAATTCTCTGCCATGCTTTCTTCTTGATTGATTCAATATGGTCGTGCCAGGAACATGAATCAGAAAATTTTAAGCCGAGATGTTTATGAGACGAAACCTCAGTGATTTGGCAGTCGTTGAGAAAAAAGAGGGGGATGGATTGGGCGGTTGACTTTTCTAGACATTACTTAGGATTCGGTTTTGGATGGATTGAAGGTAACCAACCACTTATCAGCCCAAGAATGGATTTTTGCAAGATCAGAGTTAAGATGGTTAGCTGCATCAATCGGGTTGTCGACGATTATATATAGGGTAGTATCGTCTGCAAATAGGCGAATTGGACAGTGAATATCTCGTACAATATCGTTGATGTATATTAGAAAGTGGAGGGGCGCTAATATAGACCCTTGAGAAACACCAGCATTTATGGCTAATGGGTCAGATTGGCAGCCGGATATTACAACACACTGGATCCTCTCCTGTAGGTAGTCTTTTAACCAAGATAGAAGATTTCCAGAGATACCGCATAGTCGGAGCTTGTGAATAAGTCCTTCGTGCCATACTCTATCAAATTCCATAGAAAATGTCACAAAATACGGCTCTAACCTCTTCACCTTCGTCGACAGCTTTAATAAAGGTGTGATATACCGAGACTAATTGGTTGACAGTGGAATCTTTTGGTATGAAACCTGGTTGAAATGGGGTTATAAAATCGAAAGCCCTTAAATGGTTAAAAATGTATTTGTGGAGGATTCTCTCCAGACATTTACTTAAAACGCTTAAAAGGGAGATCGGTCTATAATTTCCAACATCCTGAGGATCAGACTTTTTGTGAAGTGCACAAACAATTGCTTCTTTCCAACTCCGAGGGACTCTACTAATACTGATGGAATAATTGAAAAGATTTTGTAGTGAACCTGCAATCTCAGATGCAATTTGCTTTAGAACTTGGCTATTTATTTTGTCTGGTCCTGATGCCTTTCCCGTTTTCATTACTTTTATGGAATCTAAAACATCTTGACGGTAATGATGAGATCTTGAAAGACGGGTCAATCTGGCTCATGTAAGTTGTGCATGTGCGTACTGGGTATAGTTAAAGTAGAATGAGATTGGAAAAAGGAATTTAGGATATTTGCTTTGTCAAGAGGTGACTCATATATTGTACCATTGTGAATTAAGGGAGGCAACTCGTTATGTGAGGTGTTTTTATTCGTGAATTTTTTATTTATTTTCCAGAAGTCGGATAAGGAGTGTTGATTTTCACGTATTTGTTCAGCAAGATTATAAATGTGAACTTTTTTTGCTGATTTTACAAGATAATTGACCATATTACGTTGTTTGCGATAAATGTGCCAATAATGGTCTGAATTGGTAGCCTTGGCCTTTTTGTATGCTCTTTTGCGGCGTCGGATTTCTTTTCAAATATTATAATGTAGCCATGGGGGATCAGCTGTTCTTATTGTTACTGTTTTGGATGGGATAGTAGCTTCGCAGAAACAGATAAGTTGACGTGTGAAATTTGAGGTATATATGTCAATGTTATTATCGCAGCAGTTGTTCCAATCACAGTTCTGCACAAGTTGTCTTAGTTTAGTGTAGTCCCCATCTTTGTATTTCCATATTTTACGTTTAAAATTTTACCCAACTTTTCTTGTCTATGGGTTGAATTACGTATCAAGTGAAGGCGTCTTTTATTTGGATCTTTCTATAGACCACCTAACGCTTGTCCTTATATACTAGAATGCATAAACGATTTGATCTCACTAGCCGTTGGCACAGGTATTGAAAACATTGTTATCACAGGTGATTTCAACCTCGACATGAATAAACCACAGTGTAGGATCAAAATAGACTCCCTTCTTTTACAGTACAATCTCGCACAGGTTAATAAGGAACCTACTCATTTCACTGAAACTTCGAATTCTCTTCTTGACCTTTTTTTATTAACATCATCATTGACAGTGTTAATAAGTGGCGTCGGAGAACCTTTTCTTGACCAACAAGTTCGGTTTCATTGTCCAGTCTACTGCGTCTTAAACTTCAACAGAAAAGTTGGGTAAAATTTTAAACGTAAAATATGGAAATACAAAGATGGGGACTACACTAAACTAAGACAACTTGTGCAGAACTGTGATTGGAACAACTGCTGCGATAATAACATTGACATATATACCTCAAATTTCACACGTCAACTTATCTGTTTCTGCGAAGCTACTATCCCATCCAAAACAGTAACAATAAGAACAGCTGATCCCCCATGGCTACATTATAATATTTGAAAAGAAATCCGACGCCGCAAAAGAGCATACAAAAAGGCCAAGGCTACCAATTCAGACCATTATTGGCACATTTATCGCAAACAACGTAATATGGTCAATTATCTTGTAAAATCAGCAAAAAAAGTTCACATTTATAATCTTGCTGAACAAATACGTGAAAATCAACACTCCTTATCCGACTTCTGGAAAATAAATAAAAAATTCACGAATAAAAACACCTCACATAACGAGTTGCCTCCCTTAATTCACAATGGTACAATATATGAGTCACCTCTTGACAAAGCAAATATCCTAAATTCCTTTTTCCAATCTCATTCTACTTTAACTATACCCAGTACGCACATGCACAACTTACATGAGCCAGATTGACCCGTCTTTCAAGATCTCATCATTACCGTCAAGATGTTTTAGATTCCATAAAAGTAATGAAAACGGGAAAGGCATCAGGACCAGACAAAATAAATAGCCAAGTTCTAAAGCAAATTGCATCTGAGATTGCAGGTTCACTACAAAATCTTTTCAATTATTCCATCAGTATTAGTAGAGTCCCTCGGAGTTGGAAAGAAGCAATTGTTTGTGCACTTCACAAAAAGTCTGATCCTCAGGATGTTGGAAATTATAGACCGATCTCCCTTTTAAGCGTTTTAAGTAAATGTCTGGAGAGAATCCTCCACAAATACATTTTTAACCATTTAAGGGCTTTCGATTTTATAACCCCATTTCAACCAGGTTTCATACCAAAAGATTCCACTGTCAACCAATTAGTCTCGGTATATCACACCTTTATTAAAGCTGTCGACGAAGGTGAAGAGGTTAGAGCCGTATTTTGTGACATTTTCTATGGAATTTGATAGAGTATGGCACGAAGGACTTATTCACAAGCTCCGACTATGCGGTATCTCTGGAAATCTTCTATCTTGGTTAAAAGACTACCTACAGGAGAGGATCCAGTGTGTTGTAATATCCGGCTGCCAATCTGACCCATTAGCCATAAATGCTGGTGTTTCTCAAGGGTCTATATTAGCGCCCCTCCACTTTCTAATATACATCAACGATATTGTACGAGATATTCACTGTCCAATTCGCCTATTTGCAGACGATACTACCCTATATATAATCGTCGACAACCCGATTGATGCAGCTAACCATCTTAACTCTGATCTTGCAAAAATCCATTCTTGGGCTGATAAGTGGTTGGTTACCTTCAATCCATCCAAAACCGAATCCTAAGTAATGTCTAGAAAAGTCAACCGCCCAATCCATCCCCCTCTTTTTTCTCAACGACTGCCAAATCACTGAGGTTTCGTCTCATAAACATCTCGGCTTAAAATTTTCTGATTCATGTTCCTGGCACGACCATATTGAATCAATCAAGAAGAAAGCATGGCAGAGAATTAATTTAATGCGAACGTTCAAATTTACGCTCTATAGAAAGTCCCTTCTATTGATATACACACCATTTATCAGACCAATTCTCGAATATGCTGATGTAGTTTGGGACAACATTACTACACAAGATGAAATTGAACTTGAAAAGATTCAACAGGACGCAGCAAGAATAATCAGCGGAGGAACACGTTTAAGTATATTTGCAGAATCTATATAATGAAACGGCTCTCGAACCATTAAAAACTAGGAGAACAAAACATAAACTTACCAATTTCTATAAAATGTATAATTCTATATCACCCGCCTATTTGTGTACTCTGATCCCCTCTAGCGTTGGAGACAGTTCGGCTTATTCACTTCGCAATTCTAACAATATTCGCAGCATTCAATGTAAATCACAACTTTTTTCACGATGTTTCCTACCATCAACTATAAACTTATGGAACAATTTACCTGAATCTGTAAGAACAGCTCCTTCTCTCTCAGCTTTCAAAGCAAATCTAAACAAAGATAAAAAAATAATTCCCCAGCATTACTACAATGGAGAGCGGCAGTCTAATATTCTACATGCACGTTTACGAATGCATTGTAGCAGCTTAAATGAGCATGTGTGAGCAAAAAATATTGTACAAAGTCCATATTGTCAATGTGGTGAGATTGAAGATACATATAATTTCTTCTTCAATTGTCCCATTTATACTGCGAAAAGAGTTATCCTTTTTGACAATCTGTACAGTTTTCAAGCAATAACTATGCAACGACTTTTTTTGGTGTTAAAGACGGTTCATACGAAGTAAATTCATTAATTTCCAAACATGTTCAGTCTTTCATCCGAGATAGTCATAGATTCTAATCCTACTCGATCTCAGGAACAAACCATTTCTGCTAACGATGCCCCGTCCCGCAACTACTTCTTTTCTTATCGCAACTTCTTTTACTCGAACTCTACTCTTACACTTTCATTTCCTTCTCAACTTATTACATTTTTTGGTATCTATACTACCCTGTTATATGATTTGTATTTTAACATATATATTTTCTCCATTTCTAAACGGTATTCAAATACCAATCACTAAACTATATGTTCCACAATTTTGTCATTTTTATAAGTTGTAGTTACACGTTTAGTTGTTAACACCATATCAGCAGCGCTTCTAACAGACAGAAGAGAGACATAGCATAAGCCTCGAGCTTTTTTCTCAATTCTGTCAAATAGTATCCAACAGCCTATATATTAAGCAATGCTGCAATTTCTTCCTGCCTTGTGAATTATTCGAAAATAATATGTATGTATTGTATTGCTTATATGTACTTTCTACTGAACTAAATAAATAGTGTTTAAACCAAACATAATGAAAGCCGTTACGGCACGCACTAGGAACGTCCATATTTTACACAAAAAAAAGATCTTTTATTTGGGCCCAAGTTGATATGGGAGTGTGGCCATTTCGCTAAATAGTATAATATAATCACACGGTCATTAGTAACATGAACCCTTTTTACAAATACACATAATAATGACTGAAAATCAAGTTATATAGCTACGGCGTGTGTAACCGTTGACATCCGCATGGATGTTTAATCGAGGTATATAACGATGTTTTTTTAACACCGTTTTCGCAAGAAATTGTTAAGGGCAATGTCAAGTGGCGGAAACATCACGCATTGTTTCGATGCTACTATGTGATATTATTATTATTATTTAATTATTCAATATAATACATACAATGTATACATGTTTATTATCATGCAGCATAGTGATTGTACAAAGCAATAAAGTTCAGACATGTAATACAAGATATGCCAATATATATTTTTTTAAAGAGAAAAGAAAAGAACAACAGAAGAATAGTTATGAAAAATGATGAGTTTTATAAAGTCGGAAGAAAGCAAACTGGACTTGTGTGTTTTGTTGTATATTCACAATGATCATATAAGATTGAAAAATATATATATATACAAACATATTTTAGAAAGATAAACTAACGTTAGAGTGAAATGTATATAAGTGGACAAACATTATAAGAATTTAATTCGATTCAATTTTGTTCAAAAATTTGTAATGTGTCATTACTGAGGGCTATTTCTTTCTCGATCTGGATTTTTAGTTTAAGACTGTGGACAAAACAATTAAAATTTGGTACTTGTTTTTTGCACTTCGTGTTAAAGATAAAATATTTCATCAATATAAGAATAAAATTCACAATATTATAACAGTCTATTGATTTCAATGAGCAAATTCCGAAACTTACATTTAAGAAAGATAGTTTAACGTTTAGTTGCTGTTGTTCAAGAAAGGATACTAATTGTTTCCAAATAGGCTGGATGTGTTTGCACTCCCAAAAAAGATGTTCTATAGTTTCGATGTTTTCACCGCAGAAGTCACACAGATTTGAGTTAGATAATTTGCATTTAAAGAGATATTTATTTGTAGCTATAATTCTATGGATGTATTTATACTGAAAATTTATCAGTGTGCTTTTAATAGTTGCTTTATATGGCATGGTAAATATTTGTTTCCAATTAAGTTCATGTTCTCCGAAAAGGACTTGCCATTTATTTTGGGGTTTGGAGTTTTCTGTAGGGTTTTTAATTTGTTGTGTGTAAAATATTTTATTCGTTTTGTTTTTTCTTCTAAGTATGTTTTTCTACGAATGTTGTTTGCGTATTATTTGTATTGATTTCAGATTTAATATGTATGGGTATGCTTTTGATTAGTGTGTAGTACTTCAGAAAATTATTTGAAGTATTCCGTATATGTAGCATATATCATTAAAAGAGTAGAAATTTTTGATTCTGTAGTCATATAATTGGTCGACATATTTAATGCTTCGTTCAAACCAATCTTTATAGAAAAACGTCTTATTGTTTGAAGTTATGTCGTTATTGTTCCATAAAATAGTTTTACTGCTGGTTTGGGTCTCTAGGTTATGAGTTACATCACTCCATGCTGATAGAACATCAGACAGAAATATGTTTTCGTTTGCAATTTCATGTAAGATAGTATTGCTGATGTAATATTCAAAGAGTAAGGAGTCACCATATTTTTTTAGGATTTTCTGGTAGAATAGTTTCATGTACTCGTATTGGTATTATCTAGGTATCTTTTAACCCAGCTGCATTTGATTGCATTCAAGAATGAGTCAATGTTCGTTAATTGGATACCTCCATTTTCTACAGATTGAATTAACTGAGTTTGTTTTATTTTATCAGGCTTACCGTCCCATATGAAATTAAATATTGCTGATTTTATATCGTTATTATTTTGGTTTTACAAATAAAACATAAGCTATTAGCAACATAAGGTGTGTGTTCTTGCATTTATCCGACTTGTGTCCGGAAGGCTATCACGGCTGGACATGTTCGTGCTAATTTTCTTCAATTCGTCGAAATGTTTTTGTTTTATGAAACTCCGCAAAGACACTTACTTATTATTATATTTGTTCCACCCTCTGTCCTTTTTAAGAAATGTTTTTATTGTTTTAATCGAAATTACTTAATATACATATATATATATATATATATATATATATATATATATATATATATATATTGAAAACAAACAACATAGAAACACCATGTATTATATGTGCATTCATGTCGCATCATTTCTACAATCTATCAAGTTTGGTTGTTCATGTACAGTCATTCCAAGTCAATATGTAATCCGAACCTACTAATCATGACATTCCTTTTAATTCAGTCGATGACTTAAGAAACTTAAACGATACCACTTAAAGTTAATTGGCTTTTAAATCTTTATTCTGAAATTCAATATTAACGGTATAAAACGAGACAAATAAAACGTTATTTTTTAATTAATATGAATACTGAATCTCTAGAAACGTTAACATTATAATAATTCTTATTTACTCGAGCTAGTCTTTTTTGGAGACAAGTGTTCAATTTCCTGTACAGAACAACGACATTCTGCGCCGACATAAAGCATTAAAAATGTATAACAGCTGAGAAAGCCGCCATGGAACGGTCAACGCAAAGTATTGGTTGTTCAAACCAGTTTATTGACTTATAGAACCTCAAACTAAGATCATAATATTTCACACACTGTACATTAGTATCAACACTTGCGACAAAAAATTAAATAGGTTTGTTTACAATTGGACATATAGTCCATTTAGAACGGAATGAAAGTTTACCCTTCTTTAAAAATATGCAAATATAGATCTGCAAATTTAGTTCTTGGGTTCTGCTATTAAATACAATTAAAAGTGAAAGCTCTTTTTTTAATTGATCATTTATACATACACCTAGTATTATTATGTAAGGAAAAAAATCATATTGATGACTTGTTGTATATTAATCATTGGAGCTATGTTTTTTATTTAAAAAACGTCGATTCATTGTTTCAAGAAGATCATACATACCAAAAAAATGTGCATGCTGACTCATGCATGCTAATTGGCATTCAGGTGTATATGGTATTACTTAAGTACTTAAGTATTTGTAACAATCGTGTACGTATGTAATTATATGTATATTTCTTTGCATGATAATATGAGCCTTTTGATATAATGCAACATTAGACAAATAGTACGTGCATATGCATCACTTCCATTACAAAATAAATGACATAAAGCGGCAAACTAATATATCTACAATAAAACACGACGGTGGTGAATATATATCTTTGTTATATTTAAATCAGTCTTGCATTTGAAATTTTATGATTGTATTCCCGGTAGCTGTTTCCTAAATCCTTCAATTTTAATGAAAAAGTATGCGCTCCGCGCAATACGTCTGTTACCATCAATCAAATAATTGTTCTCCTTGTGGAATAAATATGATGATTCCAAACATTTGAACTAATTTGGTTTGGTCCTAATGATAAAGGACTTTCCATCAGCATTACGTAACAGATCGTCGGAACTCACGTTCACTCACATTTATAAGATGACATATTTTAAAAGAGTTACAGTGAAGTCGCTGTACTTTTTTTCATGTGTACCGTTTTTGTCCTATTTACTGTATCCGATAAAATTATCGTTCGTTCTAGGGCTTAAGTAAACGAATTCTAAATGTGAAGCGCAAATTCATTGGCAATGAGTAGTCATATGAAAATTTATGAAAACGAAATTGTTCAAGCCAGCTCTCAAACGGAACAAACTTTAATATTAACCGAATAAATAACATGGGTCCAGACGATGTGCCGAAATTCTATGACAATCATTAATAGGAAAATGCGTTATGCCTAATTTATTGATCGCATTTCTAAAATAATATGTAGATTAATGTAAATATCTTGACTAATATTTACATACTATAAATGTCAGGAACAAAAACATGAGAAATATACATGGAATCTCATGGAACTTTCTATGACATAAGAAAGTAAAGACAGAAAAAAGCATACTATTTAATTATATACCCCATTTATACTCTTATATACTACTGCTAAAATTATTGTCATAATGACGTGTAAATATTCGCAGTAATCAATATTATTCGATTTTTATTCGTTTATTTGTTTCAGTCTGTTGCAAAGTAAGAAGTTGAATAATAAAATGAACGTTGGTGTTTCATGTGTTTTTTATATGGGGCTCTTTGATTGTTCGATGATCTATTAAACCGCGTCATATAATTAGCTAGTGGGATCAAATATTTTTTAAAAATCAAAGTCATGGTATATTCTCTTTTCAATAACCAATATATCTCATTTAAATTGCTTCTCGGCATAAAAATAAAACCCTGATCGTAATATTGTATGACATACACATATACATTGAAATAAAACATGGTGGAAAATTAAGACTATATGCTTAACAAATAAAAGATTTGCAAAAACAAAGCAAACATATTGTTTTCATAAAACAACACAAACCTTCTAACAAAGTGTAATAATAATGGATCATTATCTTATATCTGATATGTCGCCTTCTACGAGGACCTGCAAGTTTTGTTAAACCTGGATGTGCCTATTTCTTGCGGTTTACCTCATAGGTGAGACGATCATAGTTACACTGTACATGTTAGTGTCTTCGAGCATTATTACAATGTTAAACATTGTTATTCGACATGTACGAATCATTATCGTTTTTAAAAAGGAGATTGAAATAAACTTAAACGGTAACTCATTAAAATAATTCCAGTGGCATATATGTAATTGTGCCTTATTTTAGATTAGAGACTCGTTAGATGTTCAGACAACTGATTTACTCTCGCACTTTGCGTTCTCTTTATTAAATTATCTTGAACACTTACCCCTTGATGGGTTTGTTTGAATTACTATTATTGATGTAGACAAAACAATTATTCATACCGAACTGGAATGTGAAAATAGTTCGCGAGGTAATTTTTGTATTTGCTTTATTTTACATAACTATTAACAGTAAACCATACAACCACACACATCACATATATTGAATTATATTATATTGTGGAGTGCTTAAAACTATTAAATAATATCATATATTTTATTTTTATTTCATTAACTGGAATATTCATTCATCAAATATTAAAATTATAAGGTTTCCACCCCACATAACGCTCATCTTATACACATAAATAATTCAAACGTTTTACTACTTCCAGATGTATTTTCGGGTCATGCGCAGCAGTAAATAAACATCTGTTTGGAGTTTGGATATTAATGAAACAAAATGGATGATTCAAGAAACAGTGTACATGTTTAGTGTTTTTTGTCTTTTTTTGTTCATTTAAAATTTTTCACTAAATGAATTGTTTTCAAAGCGTTTGCTTCCTCTATACATTTGAAGTGCAAACTTTGTTTTGCATTTATTGGCTAGCATTAATGCCAAAGATAAACGAGCCGATGTTGTTAACTGGGAAAGACCTGAGTTATCCTTTATAGTTAGGATTTTACATATTGCTTTAGTTACACCATATGTAATGAAGTAGGTATTGTTGGCGAACATGCTGAGTTACGCAATTACCTGAATGTGTGGGACGTGTACATAACATACATATTTTAAGTAGATTTTAGCTCCATATTATGCATAGTTACACAAATTTCATAAGTGCAATAACAATCTTATGTTAAATTAGTATTTCATATTGATC